>NW_025207013.1:5200-9657 GCF_004010195.1 Chiloscyllium plagiosum | reverse complement strand
CAAACTTTCCCCATTCCTGAAGAAGGGCTTATGCCCGAAACGTCGATTCTCCTGTTCCCTGGATGCTGTCTGACCTGCTGCGCTTTTCCAGCAACACATTTCCAGCTCTGATCTCCAGCATCTGCAGACCTCACTTTCTCCAAACAGGAAGCTGTCTTTGTCTTCTGTAGTCTCTAAAAACGGAACTAACATTTTCTTTAGCTTTATCATTACCTAGAGAAGGTTATGGTAAAGCAGCAACTCAGCTTCCCTGGAACAAGCATTATCTCAGAATCGGAAATGAGACTCAGTGCTTTGTGTGTTCACCTTTTACTTGTGTCCCCAGGTGTTACAAGTAAGGATTAATACTTTCCATTAATTGTCAATATATTTCATACCTGGAAATATCAGTTTCTTTTGCTACTTTCTGTGCTATTTTAACACCGTTTAATAATGGGCTATCACTTTAACATTCCTATAAAAGGCTGAAGAGAGATTTGAAGCAACAAGGTAAGGCTTGGAAGACACCATCAGTGGATGAGGTGGAAGCCGTCTTTCAATAAGAATTGGATAAACATTTGAGGTTGCAAATGCAATCAGACCGTGGGAAGTGAGAGATCCTCAGTTTGTTCTGGGGATATGCCACAGACTGACAGTTAATATTCTGTGTTTTAGTTTAATTAAGCTCTTTTGAATCCAAACATACATTACTTCCACTTTATGTCAGGCTTCATAACTTGCCCCGACTCTGACATTCTGACAGTATTCATGTTTATTGCTGGAATAAGATACAATTTCTCATAACCTTTAGTCTGACATTCATCAGGACATTTTACAAGATTTACATTTACAGTGTATAAGAGGAGAGTGCAGACTGGTTAACAAGTGGATTGTGAGAGGTTTGAGTTGGGCTCACAGTTTGGCTCAAATGTTTGTCCCGGAGGCTCCAGATAGCAATACACAGAGCCTTATTCTTGCAGAAAAAAAGGATGTGTCCGCCCACTGCACCTTTGTCAACTCAACAAAATAAATGATAACCATTCACTGGTTCATTTCTCAATGCAATGCCCTGACCAATTGGAATCAATCTACATGGTTTGAAATTTGAACAAGCCTGGCAATTAACTGTCAATTATCATTAACTGCTGCATTCTCCTTGACAACAATCAATCAGCACTCTCCTGCTGTGCGGTATGAATATTGATTTCCCCTCTTATTGGTATTTTTGTTAATTGTTCTGATGAGTAAGCAATGAATATGCGTTTCTTCAGTAATGCTCCAGACCTGTACGACAAAACACCAGTACATTCATCAGCTACAAGTCCTGGTGTGTGCCTTGTAAATGGGGGCCAGGTTCGGGGGGGCTCACAGGATGAGTTACTCACTGCACGATTCCCAGCCTTGGAGCTCGTTTAGTCACCATAATATGTACATGGAAAGTCCCACTACATTGCGCGGCACTGTGGCTCAGTGGTTAGCACTGCTGCCTTACAGCGCCAGGGACCTGGGTTCAATTCCCGCCTCGGGCAACTGTCTGTGTGGAGTTTGCACGTTCTCCCCTTGTCTGCATGGGTTTCCTCCGGGTGCTCCAGTTTCCTCCCACAGTCCAAAGATGTGCAGGTTAGGGGAATTGGCCATGCTAAATTGACCATAGTGTTAGGTGTAGGGCAATGGGTCTGCGTGGGTTGCTCTTCAGAGGGTCAGTGTGGACTTGTTGGGCCAGAGGGCCTGTTTCCACACTGTAGGGAATCTAAAACAAAAATTTCTGATTTATGGGACCGTGCAGAATGTCATTGGAGGATTTGATGATGGGAACAGTTTTGAACAGAGAGGTGATTCAATGAGACATTCTGTCCTTGGAGATGGCCATTGCCTGGCATTATTTGTAGTCCAAATGTTAGTTGTCACTGAGCATCCCACGCTGACTGCTGAGTAGGACTGCTTCAGGATCTGATGGAGAATGATTGTTGTCCAATCATCACAGATCAGACCCACACCTAACTTTATTAATGAGAGCAAGTAACTGGTGAAGCAGTTAATGACCGGCCTTGTGTTTACTGACTTTAAACAGCCTCACTTTGTTGTGTTGTGTCACTGAGCCAGTAGGTAATGCAGCTTTAAGAGACATGCTGATGATGTCATCACTGCATCATGGCACGTGACCTGGTCACAATCACAGACGTGTTCTGACACAGAAGGCCCTTTACTGGACTCACTCAGTAAACAAGAATCATTACTTGGTGTTAATCTCCTGTTTTTACCCTTACTCCTGTACATTACTTTTATCTGAATAATTATTATCCAATGGCCTCTTGAATACCCCAATGGCACCTGCCTCTACCACATTTCCAGGCAGTGTATCCCATAGCCTCGATACTTGCTGCGTGTAAATGATCTTTCTCACACCACTCTTGCTTCTTCTGCAAATGACTGCAAATCTAGGTCCTCTTCTTCTTGGTCCTTTCAGAAATGTCTTCTGAAAGCCTGTGTACACCACATTAACAGTCTTTCAGTCTTTCTGTTCTCTTCAGAACTATCAAGCAACTTATTTGAAAATGATTTTCCTTTTAGAAAGCCATGCTGCCTCTTCTCATCAAACCCATCTTTTCCATGGTAACTATTAAGTTGATCCTAAAGAATTCTAATGAGAAACTTACTCATAGAATCCCTACAGTGTGGGAACAGGCCGTTCGGCCCAACATGTCCACACTGACCCTCCAAAGAGAAACCCATCCACACCTCTGACTAATACACCTAACCTATACATCCCTGAACACTATGGGAAATTTAGCATGGCCAATCCACCTAACCTGCACACCTTTGGACTGTGGGAGGAAACCGGAGCAAGCCCACGCAGATGCTGGGAGAATGTGCAAAGTCCACACAGACAGTCGCCCAAGGCTGGAATTGAACCGGGATACCTGGTGCTGTGAGGCAGCAGTGCTAACCACTGAGCTACTGGACCGTAACTTCCCTACTACTGAAGTTAAATTGACTGGACTGTAATTGCTGAGCTTATCTTTGCAAACTTTCTTGAACAAGACTATAATGTTTGCAATTTTCCAGTTTTCTGCCGTGAGTCCAGGGATGACACAAAGTTTCTGACCAGTGCCCCTGAGGGAAGAGTGTTACAGTTTCTAGCTGCGTGCTTAGTCCTAGCCCAGTTACAGCACTGTCTGTGCCCACCTGTACTGATATCAGCAGCTGTAGTAACATTCTATTGAAATTTTTAGTACCACACTATCCACATCTAGTTCTTAGATTAGATTAGATTACTTTACAGTGTGGAAACAGGCCTTCGGCCCAACAAGTCCACACCGACCCGCCGAAGCGCAAACCACCCATACCCCTACATTTACCCCTTACCTAACACTATGGACAATTTAGCATGGCCAATTCACCTGACCTGCACATCTTTGGACTGTGGGAGGAAACCGGAGCACCCGGAGGAAACCCACGCAGACACGGGGAGAATGTGCAAACTCCACACAGTCAGTCGCCTGAGGGGGGAATTGAACCCGGGTCTCTGGCGCTGTGAGGCAGCAGTGCTAACCACTGTGCCACCGTTGTGGGGGTTCTCAAATGTATTGCCACAAAAGATACAAAACTCTATTGAGAGCAACTCATACCACAATCATCTTCTGTTGTAGAATGTATGAGAGTTGTCAGACTCAGATTAATTCTGGGAATGAGGATGTGTCTGTATCTAGGCTGTGTGGACAGGGTTTACTCGGAGTGGACTCAATCTCGATGTGGAGCTTTGGTTCATATTGAGTATTTAGTAATATTTCTGATTAGTGCTCACTGAGGGACCTGCAAAGCCAGAGTGAGATTTTGGTTCAGGCAGCTGGTCATTTCATTAGCTCCAGCCGCACTCACGATCCAGCCCTGAGCAATGCTCGGTTTGGGGATGGGAATTGGGATTCCCAACTTCTCGGATCTTCACCCCAACAGGAACACTCTCCTTGTGGTAGAAAGCCAGACCAGAAATTCACATTTTATTCAAGAATTGGTAACAGATGTTATTTTCAACGTTGTTTCTAGAATCTGATGAAATATTTTCTACTGACAAAAACCCCTCATCACTGACAGCTTCAGAGGGAGACTACGTGACTTTACCCTGCCAATTTGAACTTAAAAACAATTTGTCCTTCACTCTGCTTTGGATCACATCCCGGGAATATTAACAAGTGCCTATCCTCTGTTCACACTGAGGGATATAAACTACATTCTAACACCCGCTGCTGTGTGAAAGGCAAGTCAGCACAAAGAATCTTTACGCACAGCTCACCCGATCCTACTGATAAAATACAGTTCCTCAACCTTACTATTCAGTCAGTGGAGGTGATGGACACGGGCAGGTATCTCTGTGTTATACACGGTGTGACGAAAGGGAAACCTATCTGGAAGATTGCAGCAAATATCTCCCTCACTGTAGCAAACTCGAAACGTGAGTCTGACAACAGCCCTACCTCAAC
>NW_025207013.1:0-2101 GCF_004010195.1 Chiloscyllium plagiosum | reverse complement strand
TGTAGCAACTACCCACGAGGTAGTCAAAGCGGGATCACTTCCTTCTCATCTGTCAGCGCAAGCAGCAGAGCTGATTGCCTTGATTGAGGCATGTAAATTGGCCGAAGGAAGAACTGTGAATATTTACATCGACAGCAGATATGCATTTGGGGTTGCACATAATTTTGAATCCCTGTGGGAAAACAAGGGCTTCTTGACCTCCACTGGAAAGTCAATCACATAACATGGCCAGATCTCTGACCTCCTGAAAGCAGTCCGATTGCCTAAATCAATCACTGTGTGTCCATGTGAAGCCCACAGGAAGAATTATGATTCAATTTCTCAAGGCAATGAAAATGTAGATTGAGCGGCAAGGACGGCAGCCAATCAGCCGCCAAGTGATCAGTTTGACATGTGTATGTCAAATATTTGTAATCCAAAGCAGACTTATGGGAGTTACAGTCGCAGGCCACATCGAAGGAGAAGCGTGAATGGACAAGGGCAGGGTGCAGAATGAGGGAATGGGTGTGGTGTGGCCCCAATGGTAAAACCCTGTCTACCGCAATCTTTATTCCCTTTCTATGCCAAAATTACACACGGTAAGGACCATGTGTCAAATGTGGGGATGTACGACAATATTTCAGCACGCTGGTACAGAAAGGGATTTACTCATTATTCATTAAAAAAAAGTGAATAATGTGTTTTTTGTGCCACTAATAATGTGGGGAGGGGAATACAAATGAATCAGGCAGAACACCCCCAATCCCAAAGACCCTTTGAACATTTACAGATGGATTTTATTGAACTAACACCCAGCGAAGGGAAAAGGCATTGTCTGGTAATAGTTGATGTTTTCCCAACGGGTGGAAGTGCTCCCACGTCTAACCAGGATGCCAGTGCAGTAGCCAAGGCTTTGCTAACTGACAACCTTCCCAAAGCAGGGAATGTTTAATGGAACTGGCAATTAATGGAGTATTGCCACAAACAGGATTCAGATCAGCATCAAACAAAGAAGTGCGAATCCTGGAAATCTGAATCAACAACAGGAATTGACAGAGAAACTCTGCAGGCCTGACAGCATCTGTGGAGACAAAGAGGTTTAATGTTTCATATCACTGATTCAGGCTACTTATGCTTTTTATTGTTTTATTGCCTGGGTAATTGCCAATTTCACTTTGCGAAACAGCATATTTACCAGAATCTCTCATTAGCTGACAGACATCATCTGTAAAAATGCAAAATTCCTTTATCGGCTGTAATGCTGTTGCTGTTGCCCTGAGTTGGTGAAAGGCTGGTCTTCATTACCTTTTTCTTCGCCTTTATGTGAATGAGCAGCCGTGGTGAATGGAGAATTTCTGTTTGTCTCCCTTTGTCTCTCTGTACCATCTCACTCTCTCGATTTCTATGATGCCATTGTCGTTTGCCTAAAATCAATGAATGGTGACAGCATCCAATTAGAGCCATTATCTCGTTGGATGCGTTATTACTACAACATTGTCCTGCAAGTCTGCAGTGTCTCCTGCGTCTCTTCATTATTCCCAAAAAACTTGAAAAGGCGGACGGAGATAATAGTAGAAGAGATAGACAAATCCTTGTCGAACAGGTAAAAAGAACTCTGCATTGAATTAGCAGGATAGAACATAGATTAAAGGGTCCACATCTGGCGGTAGCACGAAATAACAACGGTCTGAGCTCAAACACAAGAAGCATGCTGAGCCGTCACTTTCGCGATGTTGAATAAACAATACGGCTTTTCCAAGAAGTTTAAACAATGAACTTCCAATGTACAGAACATTTGACGGCATTTGACACCATTAACGCCTGGTTATTACCATATGCTTTAACTGACGAAACCACAGACACTGTTCTTCAAATCAATAAGGGCATTTAATGAAGTATATGATCACAGTTAATCAGGCCACCTTTCTGTAATAAAGCTGCTCGATGAGAATTTATATCAACGTCCGCTTGTGCAGGAAAGAAGTTCACAGCTAGTGACTCTACACTGAAAATGTACAGGAAGAGGCAATCTCTTCTTGCTTTGATTTCAAACGGATGCCTTCACCTCTTTAACCTGACAGGATAAACAGTATGCGTTCATCATCCCTGGGCCGATTTACCA
>NW_025207012.1:8031-12374 GCF_004010195.1 Chiloscyllium plagiosum | reverse complement strand
GTCTTGTGAACGTATGTTTGCTCGCTGAGCTGTCACATTAGGTAACATTTTAGATGAACCTCCGGATGAAGCACTGCTGATGTTTCCTGCTTTAAATTGAAATCTTTGGCTATCCTTAGGTGGGTGATGTAAGTTCCTGTTCTTTTTTCTCAGTGGGTGACAAATGGTGTCCAGGTCAATGTGTCTGTTGATAATCTACCTAATTGATATCTATCTATGTTGTCTAGCAAGGTGACAAATCGTCTGAAAATGATCCTAACAGCTGAGCGAGCAAACCTACATCCAGATCGTGAACCTCAGGTACAAATCGTCTCAAAACTCGATAAAGGTGTCTCATTGGCAGTTTTCGATACATCTCCAGAATCTACAGATTACGAAAATTACAACAAACACAAATAATACTACTGGAGTTCCCTCTTTTTTAATCCGCTTGTTATCTTGACAATGCTTGTGCCAGCACGAGCTGACCCTATAGCAGTGATGAGACAATCACGGCAACTAATATTATCCAAATATCTTGCACATAAATACTTTGAAAGCGCAACAAGAATAATGTGGTCATTATAGTAAAGGTTGCATTTCATGAACTGCATGGGGTCAGTATTGCAAATATGTAAATCGATTTCAAAAGCAATTTTTAATGCTGGCACCTTTCTGACATGTTGACATAAATACTTTGAAAGCGCAACAAGAATAATGTGGTCATTATAGTAAAGGTTGCATTTCATGAACTGCATGGGGTCAGTATTGCAAATATGTAAATCGATTTCAAAAGCAATTTTTAATGCTGGCACCTTTCTGACATGTTGAGAGCAAATTTCCAATTTTGACAGAACCAATGTTTGTTGAAACAGTTTCCCCATCACCTGGCCGCAAAAAGAGATTTTTTAAAAGTCGTACCCAGGTATCAGGCATGTTTTCTAGTACTTTGAATGTCAATTACATCGATGTATGGTTCGAAGAACTAACCTCGTAACACATAAAGTTTTGATAGGAGGTTATAGGTAGTGAACTTATACTGAACTTATAATATACTCACATCCTTCTCAAATCAGAATTTGCCTTCTACTTCAAAACAATGAAATAAACTTTTTTGTTTGCACTAAATGTAAGAACATTTAAAATATTTTCGAAACATTACTTTTAGATAACTAAAATTAAACGAAGAACTATCATGATTTCCTCTTATAACTGCACCTGGTATTGTTGGGATAGCCGCGATATTGAACCATTTTAATCGTCAGAAGCTGTGTGTAATTTTCTAATTTGTTAATCCTACATAGAACACCCAGCGATTCACAAGAGGAGAAACGAAAATGCAGAGGATCGCTCCAAAATCAGGGTGATGAGCTCGCGAATGCTCCTCTTAACCACATTCACATTGGGGAAGGAGACTGGAATATTTTGCATGCAAAACATGTGCTAGAAATGTTATAGTGATTCAGCACTCGTTGTTTCTGATGTTAATTTATGCATAGTGCCAATCAGAATTTAATGTGACACAAGTACAGTTAAGACGTTCTTGGTATTTTAATACTTTGAATGGCATTTAGCTTTTTCCCGCACAAAAGTGTTTGCACTTTGCAAATACATATTACCATGCACACACAAATACAACCCACAACTTAACAATATAATACACATTCATGAAAAGCTAAGCATTTAGTAAAATAAATGCAGATCAAAAACAAGTGTAATATCACTGGCAATCATAAAAAAGATTAATTTTTGTAGTTGCTCTTTCTTAAAGATATAAAAATGGGTTTGTAATCCACAACGCTTTGCATTACGGCAAGAATGAAAAGACTGAAGGCAGAAAATGCTGCTGAAGAGTTTTCGGGCCAAGTCAAACACTTCCGTTGAAGTATTCGGTATCCCACAAATGATTGGATAAATGGTTGGCTTGCCGGTTTATTTTCCCATTTATAAACGTATATTGTCTCTCGCAAACTGTTCCTCACTCTCTTAGTTTCATTCAGTCTCTCACTCCACTCACAATCACAATTATACGAACATGGTCTGACTCTCACTCCATCAGACATAGGTGTGGCATGAATTGAAGCAGTCTCAGTCACATGCACGGTCTAACTTGATATGGTCTGAGTAACACACATGGTCTGAATGTAACAGTCTGCCCGACGCAAACTTTTCACCATCTCGTTCTCACGCATGGTCTGATTTGAGACAATCTCTGACACAAGCAGTGTCTAACTTGACACAGCCTCAGTCTCACGCACAGTCTGATTCTCACTTAAGAAACAAGCACAGTGTGTCTCAGTCTCGGTGACATGAACAATTTGACTTGACAGTCTCTTAGTTGCACACACGGTCTGAGTTGATATGGAGGATATGGGTACTGCAGATGCTAGAAATCAGAGTGAAGCTTAGAGTGGTGATGGGAAATCACAGCAGGTTAGGCAGCACCCGAGAAGGAAAATCGCCTTTTCGGGCAAAAGCCCTTCATCAACCCTTCCTGATGAAGGGCTTTTGCCCGAAACGCAATTTTCCTCCCCATCGGATGCTGCCTAATCTGACATGACACAGTCTGTGTCGCATATGGGGATTGACTTGACACTGTCTCAATTACTCAGACGGTCTAACGTGGCATTCTCAGTCACACGCGCAGTCTGACGTAACACCATCTTGACCATTCACACGGTCTGACTTGACGCAGTCACACACAGGGTCTGAATTCACTAATTCGCACTCGCATGTATGGTCTGCCTTGACGCTGTTTCATTTGCTTGCATGGTCTGACTTGACACAGTCCAGATTACACGGACAAACTGACTGCGACAGTCTGGGTGACAGGCAGGCACTGACTTGACACAGTGCTGTTCAAATACATGCAACGAATTGACACATTCTTGGTGACATTTACGGACCAACTTTACAAATTCTCGGTCACATGTATGGTCTGACTTGGCACAGTCTAGGAGACTGACATGGACAGAGTTGATAAAGTCTCGATGAAATGCATGGTCTGACGTGACACAGTCTCAGTGGCACACACGGTCTGACTGTACACGATCCCAGTCATACATAAGTCTGACTTGTCACCATCTCACACAGGTGCATGGATTCACTTGACGCAGTCGAAGTCGCAGGCATGGTGTACCTTCACACAGGGGCATTCACGAGCACAGTCTGATTTAACACAGTTTGATATCAAACATTCACACTAAAACGCAGGAACTGACTCGTTAGTCTCAGTCACACGCATGGTCTGACTTGACATAATCTTAGTCATCTGCCAGATCAGGCTTGACACAGACTCAGTCACACTAACACATTGACTTTACGCAGTCTCTGTCACATGCACAGTATGATTTCACAGAGTTGCAGATATGCGCATGATCTGGAAGATATAGACTGTAGTGCAATAGATGATGACATCTTGCAGAATGTCCAGATTACAAAAGAGGAAGTGCTGGATGTCTGGAAACGGTGAAAGGTGGATAAATCCCCAGGACCTGGTCCGGTGTATCTGAGAACTCTGTGGGAAGCTAGAGAAGAGATTGCTGGGCCACTAGCTGAGATACTTGTATCATTGATAGTCACAGGAGAGGTGCCGGAAGACTGGTGGTTGGTAAATGTGGTGCCACTGATTAAGAAGGGCGGTAAAGACAGGCCAGAGAACTCAAGAACGGTGAGCCTGACCTCGGTGGTGGGCACGTTGTTGGAGCGAATCCTGAGGGACATGATGTACATGTATTTGGAAAGGCAAGGACTGATTCGGGATAGTCAACACGGCTTTGTGCGTGGGAAATCATGTGTCACAAACTTGATTGAGTTTTTTGAAGAAGTAACAAAAAAGATTGATGAGGGCAGAGCAGTAGATGTGATCCATATGGACATCAGTAAGGCGTTCGACAAGGTTCCCCATGGGAGACTGATGAGCAAGTTTAGATCTCATGGAATACAGGGAGAACTACCATGTGGATACAGAACGAGTTCAAAGGTAGAAGACAGAGGGTGGTGGTCGAGGCTTGCTTTTCAGACTGAAGGCTTGTGACCAGTGGAGTGCCCCAAGGATCGGTGCTGTGCCCTCTACTTTTTGTCATTTACATAAATTATTTGGATGCGAGCATAAGAGGTACAGTTAGTAAGCTTGCAGATGACACAAGAATTGGAGGTGTAGTGGACAGCGAAGAGGGTGACCTCAGATTAAAACAGGATCCGGACTTGTTGGGACAATGGGCTGAGAAGTGGCAGATGGAGTTTAATTCCGATAAATGCGAGGTGCTGCATTTTGGGAAAACAAATCTTAGCAGGACTTATACACTTTATGGTAAGGTCCTAGGGAGTGTTGCTGAACAAAGAGAACTTGGAGTGCAGGTTCA
>NW_025207012.1:0-2712 GCF_004010195.1 Chiloscyllium plagiosum | reverse complement strand
CAATTTTCGTATCGTTCAGTAAAGTTAACCAAATTTTAAGAAATCCATAATGAGCTGAAAGGTGCCACTTAAAACGTGCCCCGAAATCTGGCATGGTTTAGGTCTTGTGTCGTGGGTAGCCCCTCTGTCTCTGAGCCTGAACTCTGGATTTGATTCCAGTGCCCTAATTTCTGTGGTAGTGTCTCTAGCTTTGGACCAGATGGTCTGGATTCACGTCTTTTCCATGTGGAGCTGAGTCACAGCATGTCTGAACAGGATGAGAAATATACGTAATGAAGAATCTTGCAGATTTCGGGGCTATTGCCTCATGGTGATAGTGCCCCTACCTCCGGGCACAAAGTTCTAGACTCACAATGTGTTTAAACAAATTGATGACAGTGATTTTAGAATGGTGATTTGATTGAGAGGGAAGGGGGTCAGGAGTGAATTTCAGAATTCAGGTGCAGGATGACTGAAAGTCCATGTATTTGCATTGATTGGAGTCAATGTTGCAAATAATAGAGATTTTTTAAAATCACAACATGCATGAATACGGTGATTGTTCAAGATGTTTTCCCCTGGGCGCGGCAGTCCAAAACTAGAGGACATAGGTTTAAAGTCAGAGGGGAAAGATTTAGAAGAGACGTCAGGGACAACTCTTTTCATGCAGAGGTTGGTGTGTGCATGGAATGAACTTCCAGGCGATTATGGTGCAGTCTGGTAGAATTAGAACATTTAAAAGGCACATGCTGCCAGACCTTCCGGGCTTTTCCATCAATTTTTGTATTCCTTAAAGAATAAGATGCAGTCACATTAACACAGATATTCTGAATACATTACACGTTTTATTTTTAAATTACTCAGGCACATATAAATATACCTTCAAACCAACTATTTCTATTTTTCAAATAACGAAAAGGATCTGCATCTCACTACAGCAACGATGTATTACATGGGGGAGGGAATTTGACGGAGTCATAATTCGGACGATGTTCAAGGAGACCAGTGATCATTGTGGTTTAGGATAACAACATTGTGTGATTCACTCAGAGAGGGAGATAATGGAATCTTCCTGAGAAGGAGCGGACTATTGCACTCGCTCGCCTTCCTTGTTCCTCAGCACAGCAATGTATGCAAGCGGGGGGAAGTAAACCCTCAATCATCTTTACCCTTCGTGGAGGATTCCACCTCAGAATTCATTGGTGTCTTCTCATTGCCTGAAGCAAAATGAATTCAGCCAAATCCAACTGTAAGAGGAAGTAATTCCATGTCCAGCAGCTTGTGTGAGCGGAATAATATCAGTAGCAGAAGAACATTTTGAACGATATCTCATGTTTCCTTTCGTCATGAGTTCACTTCACATTTGGACAACGTTCTTCCCAGTTAAAACAGTAGCAATATTGTTTCTCGGTTTGTGCGTGTGTGCCTGCGTGTGTATGTAGTGTTTTTTTTTAAGAAAGGGAAGTATTCCTTACATATTTACAATATCCAGATTGTCATTCATCTTTCTACCGTAGTTTAAATAACTTTGCTTTGGATAATAAATGTGCTATATTCGCAGATTAAAGGAAACTGATTTGATCCTAAAATTGACCCTGACCCAGTCTGAGATCGATATCATCAGACACGAAACCGATCTCTGTCCATTTAAAATGTGTCGTGAACATTGGAGGAGTGGGAGTACAAAAGGAAACGGTGACCAGATAAGCAGGAGAAGTATCGGCCAGTGAACCTGACGTTAGTGCTGCATAAATTGTGGGTGGGGTTTTTAAGGGAAAGTAATTCCGTGCACTTGGGAAGGCGAGAACTGATTAGAGATAGTCAAAATGGCTTTGTGCAGTGGAAATTATGTCTCGTTAATATGATGGAGTGTTTTGACATAGTGATACAGTACATTGATGAAGGCAGTTTGTCAGACGTTGTCTAATATACTTCAGGAATGTAAGTATAAGATTCGATTGGTAGACAAATTAGTACGGTTATGCAAGGGGAACTCGCTAATGCGATTCAAATTGGCTTGAAGGTAGACGATTGTTTTTGCAGATTGGAGGCCTGTGATCAGCGGTGTGCCACAAAAATCAGTACTGAGGTCACTGCTCTTCATCATTCATACAAAGGATTTGTGTGTGAATATCGGATGCACGGAGAGTAAGTGTACAGATTACATCAAAAAGGTCGTGCAATGCATATCTCAGAATACAATGGGACGACAAACAGATGGACCAATGGGGCAAGGAGTGGCAGATTAAGTTTGATTTCGAGAAGTATGACGTTTTGCATTTTGGAAAGGCAAACCAGGGCAGGAATTGTACACTTAATGGTGAAGTCTTGGAGTGTGCAGCAGAACAAATCGGTTATGGCATTGTGCATAGAAGTGGGATGGCATGTTGCTCCTCTACAGCACGTTGGTAAGGCCAATTTAAGAATACTGTGAATAGTTGGTTTTCTTCTGCTGAAGGAAGAATGTTGTTAAATTTGAGACTGTACAGAAAACAAACAACATCCTTGCTTCGAGACAAGAGGTTTTGAGCTGTAGGGAGAGGCTGGATAGTTTAAGTTTAAAAAAAAACCCTGGTGTGTCGGCTGCAGAGGGGCGACATTACAGAGGTTTACAAAACCATTGGAGGCATGGATAATCTGAATAGCCAATATCTGTCTCCTAAGATAAGGGAGTCCATAACAAGAGACATAGTTTTGTAAACCTCTGTAATGTCGCCCCTCTGCAGCCGACAC
>NW_025207011.1:9573-12373 GCF_004010195.1 Chiloscyllium plagiosum | reverse complement strand
AGAGGTCAAAGATTTTTTTGATGCAATGATACAGGAGAAATCAATAACATTATGCTGAGGCTAGATTACTTTTGTGTCCACTGGGAGAAAGTGAGCACTGCAGGTGCTGGAGATCAGAGTCAAAGAGTGTGGTGCTGGAAAAGCACTGCAGGTCAGGCAGCATCCGAGGAACAAGCGAATCAATGTTTCAAACATAAGTTCTCCTGATGAAGAGCTTACGCTTGAAACATTGATTCTCCTGCTCATTGGATGCTAACTGACTGGCTATGCTTTTCCAGCACCGCATTCTTTGACTCCTTTTGTGTCCATTTGACAATAAGAAATAGAAACAGGGGTAAGTCATTCAACCCCTTAAACTTGCTCCACCATTCAATTGGGTCACAGTTGAATGGATATTCCTCACATCCACTTCCCTGCCCATTCCCCATAACTCTAGATTCTCTAGCTAATCAAAAATCTACCTATCTCCGTATTAAATATGCACAAGGACTCTGCCACCACAGCCCTCTGTGGCAAAGAGTTCCAAAGGCTCCCAACCCTCTGAGAGAAGAAATTCCTCCTCATTACAGTCTTAAATTGGTGTCCACTTATTCTGAGACTATACCGTCTGCTTTTAGACTCTCCCGTGAGGGAAAATATCCTCTCAGCATTTATCTTGTCAAGTACCTTACAAATCCAAATGTTTCACTGAGATTACCAACCATTCTTCTCAACCCCAGTGAGTAGAATCACAAAATGTTTAACCTTTGCTCATAAGACAATAACTCCATACCAGGGACAATTCTAGTGAACCTCCTCTGAACTTCCTCCAATGAAATGCTATCTTTCCTTAAACGAGAGGAACAAAACTTTTCATAGTACTCCACGTATGGTCTCAACAACATCTTGTTCAGTTGCAGTAAGATCTTCCTTTTCTTACACTCCAACTCACTTAAAATAAGGTCCTTCCTGATTACCTGCTGCACCTGTGTGCTAGCTTCATGCTCAAGTATTCCTAAATCACTCTGTGTTGCAGATTTCTGCAGTTATACTCCATTTAAATAATATTCTGTTCCTTTGTTCCCCCTTCCAAAATGAACAACCTTACATTTCCCCACATTCTCTTCCATTTGCCAACTTACTTAACCTATAATTAGGATACAATCAACTGAGCCCTTGCCTAGGATTGATCATAACCTTCCATCTATTTTTGTTGCATCGAAGTGTTTATTTAGCTAAAAATAGATGTTGATTCAATTCAAGCACTGTCATTCCCCAAAAAAACCCCTTTTTCCTGTTGGAGTAAGGGATGAATTTCAGATTGCAATTCACAGCTGTTATTTCCACTTTACTCTGACCTTCCTTCTACTTTTGGATACTAATTATGTTTTCTAATGAGATTTACTTGTCATTTGGCTACTAACTCATTACACACATGATTATGACCTTTCCTTTGTGAAGTAGCATGGGAACATAGAATAGTACAATACATAGAACAGGCCCTTCAGCCCACGTTGTCTGTGCCAATCATGAGGCCATTCTGAACTAATTCTATTGATCTGCACATGGTCTGCATCCCTCTATTCCCTGCCTGTTTATTTATCTGTCTAAATCTGTCTTTTATGTTGCTATTGAATTGGTTTTGATGACTTCCTCTACCAGCTTATTTCAGGCACCTACCAACCTCTGTGTAAAAAGATTTACACCCTCTTACTTCACTATCCAAGGAGAAAAATGCTGACTATCCAACCTAAAATCTCACAATTCTATATAGTTCTATCAGATCTCCTCTTAGCCTCCAATGCTCCAGTGAAAACAATCCAGCTTGTCAATCTTCTCACTGTGGCTAAAACACTCCAATCCTGGCACCATACCGGTAAACCTCTCTGCCCCCTCTTCAAAGCCTTCACGTCCTTCTTATAGTGTGGCAGGCAGAACTGCACACCATATCCCAAATGTGGCCTAACTAACGTTTTATATACCGGCAACATGATTTGCCAACTTTTTACTCAAGACTCGACCAATGAAATCAAGCATACGAATGCCACCTTTACCAGCTCATGTTACCACTTTCAAGGAACAATGTACATGCACCCAAGATCCTTTTAGATTTTAATGCTCCTAAGGGTCCTTCCATTTACTGTATACTTTCCTCTTGCATTTGACCTTCCAAAAAGGATCACCTCTGAAAATACATCACAGGATCTTCCTTTGTTGAATACGCTATGGTGTTAGTCCCTTAGAATCATTGAATAACAGAATGATATAGGGAAGAAGGTGGTTAGTGGTCCATTGTGCATTTGACAACTTTTTCAAAGGACGAACCAACAAGTGCCATGCTCTCCCTCTTTTTTCAAGAATTTATCAAATTCACCTTTAAAAATTGCAGGTAGTGCATTCCAGATCAATACCAACTTATTGTCAATGCTTCCCTATGTTTTCTCTGCTTATTTTGCCATTCAACTTAAATTTATATCCTCTCATTACCAGTGTTTTGCCACTGAACGCAATTTGCCCTTATTTACTCTAGCATGACCATTCGTGACTTTCCTGAAGTATCTTCTTAATTTTTTCTGCCCAAGAAACAATCTCAGCTTCTTTTATTTATTAGTACAACAAAAGCAATGCTTCAAAAGCACTTCATTGAAATGGCACAAGCTAATGGACATTATTTTTGTCTGTTTCTAGCTGCAGCCAGCTACATTGCAGTGCTGACTGACTGTCAAATGGCTATTTGGCACAAGATTGCAACTGGAAAGCAAAAAGGAGTCAAAGCTTTTGGGATGTGATTAGTAGGGTCAGTGGTGGAGGAGAAAATGGC
>NW_025207011.1:0-3121 GCF_004010195.1 Chiloscyllium plagiosum | reverse complement strand
GAGAGAGAGAGACAGTGAGAGAGAGAGAGTGTGTGTGAGAGTGTGTGCGTGTGTAGAGGAGATCGCAAGTCAGGAGTGGCTGTTCTGTTGACTAAATCTTTGGTAATGTTGTGCTTATGGGATGCTGTTATATTGACTATTAAGTATAATGCTTATTAAGTATTTCCATTGAGTTAAATTTATTCATTTGTTTATAATTTACCTGGTTTGTAGGAATAAACTATGTTTTGCTTAACACCAATCCACTCATATCTGGAACAGAACACACTACACTTGCCTTCAGAGAAAATAAAACAGCACGAGTGTAGGTTATCTCCTTGATGTATTTTGTGGATGTCTGGTGTGGTCCGTAACACTAGTCATCGACAGGAACTAAGAGAGTGTGAGAGATACATGGAGTCTTAGTTGATAAGAGCCCCAGAACATCAGGAATCGCAGAGGCTTACAAAGTAATAATGTTTTAAAGAATACTAGAGAGTGTAATCTGATAACGATTCACAGAGTCAGACAGATATGGACTCCTGGAGAGTTAGAAAGGCGCCACCAGTCAGAGAGATGCTGAGAGATTTTAGATTCAGAGAGAGTTATAGAGCGACAAAGTGGCATAGAGTTATGTCGTGAGGGGCTTGCAGTCACAAAGAGTCAAAGAGAGTAGTTGAAAGTCACTTAGTCATCGGGAGTCGCAGAGAAATATCGAGATTCATGATGAATAATGGAGTATCATGCCTCATGGAGAGGCATGGAGAAATGTAGCCACAGAGATTCATAGAGAATGACAGAGTCATAGCTACAGGGTATTAAAGGGAGGGATATGCATCCATAGAGTGATAAATTAGGAGAGTTATGGAAACATTGGTAATCATCGATTCCAAGAGAGTGGAAATCTATCATATGGTTCCTGATATTTATTGGAGAATGAAGGAGTATTGAAAGACTGAGAGTGATAAAGCAGTAGAGACATGGAGTCATTGAGATCGATAACGACGCATAGATAATAATGCAGTCATTGAGACGTCAAGAGTGATCCAGTCATCGAGACCAATCGAGAATTGCAGAGAATCATAGAGTGACATAGATACTCACCGAGTCATATAGATATGCAGAAAGGCAGATTCATAGAAAATCAAAGAGTGCAGTGGCTTAGATTCAGAGACACTTGAAGAAGGTTACAGATTCATAAGGAGACATATTGTCAAAGAAACTCACAGAGGTACAACGAGTGGTCGAGTCAAAACTCTTTTGCAGTCATCTTGTTAGAGAGAGTAACTGAGCGATTGTTGCCAATTTCATCGGGGTATCCCTGGGAGTCAAGGAGTCATACAGCATCAGGAAATGCAGTGTCAAAGTTGGATAACGTTGTTCCACTGAGACAGGCAATGAATGGTAAGGTGGAGGAGTCTCAGATGACAAGGCAAGAGGACCTTTTCCTCGAGAGGAAGAAGGAAGCTTACTTAAGGTTGAGGAAGCAAGGATCTGGTACAGCTTTAGAGGATTACAGGGATGACAGGATAGAACTCAAAAGTGGACCGAGGAGATCTTGGAGGGGACACGAGAAAGCCTTGGTGGGAAGGATGAGGGAACACCAAAAGGCATTCTACACTTATATGAGGAATAAGAGAATGATTAGAATGAGTGTTGAAGTGATAATGGAGGGAACGTGTACCTGGAATTTGAAATGATAGGGAGACCCTAAATCAATTTATTGCTTCACTATTCACGAGAGAAAGGAATCTTATTGACAGTGGGAAGACTGTAGACTGGGTTAACAGGCTTGATCAGATTGATATTAAGGAAGTAGATGTAAGGAAATTCTCGGAATCATCAAGATGGATAAGTCCCCAGGGACGGCGCAAATATAAGGCTAGTGCTGGAAGCAAGGAATGAGATTGTTGCGCATCTAGTGATGATCTTTGCGTCTTCACTCTTCACGGGATTAGTACCGGCTGATTGGAGGGAGGAAATGCTGTTCCCGTGTTTAGGAAAGGGAATAGGAAACTCCCTGGGAGTTACTGACCAGTCAGTCTTACCTCGGTGATAAGCAAGGTATTCAAAAGGCTTCAGAAAGATATGAATTATGACTATTTGGAAAAACATGGTTTGATTACAGATCGTCAGCATGGCTTTGTAAGGGGCAGGTCATGCCTCACAATCCTCATTGCGTTTTTGAGGATATGATGAGACAATTTGATGAAGAGTAGTGGATGTGGTGACTGTGGATTTCAGTAAGCTCTTTGATAATGGTCCCCATGGTAGGCTCATTCAGAAAGTTAGGAGGTATTGGATTCAGGAAAATTTAGTATTCGGATAGGGAATTGGCTGGCCAAAAGAAGACAGTGAGTGGTTGTGGATGGAAAGTATTCCGCCCGGAGGTTGGTGACCAATGGTGTTCCTCAGGGATCTGGTTTTGGGTCTCTGCACTTTCCAATATTCATAAATGACTTGGATGAAGAAGTGGAAGTCTGGGTTAGTAACTTTGAAGATGACACAAAGGGTGTTGTCGATACTGACGAGGGCTGTTGGAGGCTACAACAAGACATTGACAGGATGCAGAGCTGGGCTGAGAAGTAAATGATGGATTTCAACCTGGACAAATGTGAAGTGATTCATTTTGGAATGTCGAATTTGAATGCTGAATACAGGGTTAAGGCTTCTTGGCAGTGCGATGGAACAGTGGGATGGTGGGCTCCACGTTCATAGATGCCTCAAAGTTGCCACCCAAGTTGATAGGGTCGTTTCGAAGGTATATTGTGTTTTCGCTTCCATTAACAGGGGGAATTCAGTTTAAGAGTCGTGAGGTTTTGCTGGTTTCCAAAGCAATGGATAGACCACACTTGGAATATTGTGTCCTGTTCTGGTCGCCTCGTTATTGGAAGGATGAAGATGACAACACACCAAAGGGTCTGTACATCTGTATGACTCTCTGAGTCTAGGATCTCATGGACAACTTCCCAAGAGCCTGGAGGGACGTCAGTGTGACCATCATCCAGAAGAAGACCAATGGGTTGAGTCAAGGCGTTGAAGACGCCCCCCCTCATCCCCATCATTACCAGCAATAACTCCGAGCTGGATGTCCCACAAGTTTTCACACCTTGGCTGCACCATCACGGACACTCTCACCCTA
>NW_025207010.1:11155-12373 GCF_004010195.1 Chiloscyllium plagiosum | reverse complement strand
GCAATTACTTTAGAAATGGAACTTTGCAAATTATTTCAAAATTTCTAAACAGAATGGTAAACAATCCAAACACCAAACCTGTATGATTACAGTCAGTAAGCAATAGAGAAATCAACTTCTACATTGTGAATTGGCACTGAACAGACAGTCCCCTTCCCCCTTGTTTTCTGCACGTTATACAGGTCTGACATACCCGTAATTGTGTCCAACCAGGTTTTGCTGGGGAGCCAATGGGATCGGAAGTTTGGGAATTAAGGCTGTCTGCTTGGTTGTTGCGTTTGCTTTCCCACTACAATAGAAACAATATCAGTTTCATCAGCATGAGCCGAACATCTTGATAATTGTCACATTGATTGGACAAAATAACATTGCAAATATGCGGACCCTTGGGGGTTAAATATCTTCAATGTTCCCACAGGGCTCCAAAATTTGGGATCGTATTAAAAGCACAGTGAACAGTCAATGTGTATTAGTAGAATTTCCTTTGGATAGGATGGAAGCATGTTGCTTCAAACCATCAGCTCCGACTTAACATTATAGAGTCTTAGGGTCATAGAGATGTACAGCATGGAAACAGACTCTTCGGTCCAACCTGTCCTCGCCGACCAGATATCCCAAACCAATCGAGTCCCACCTGCCAACACCCGGTCCATATTCCTCCAACCTCTTCCTATTCATATACACATTCAAATGCCTCTTAAATGTTGCAATTATACCAGCCTCCACCACTTCCTCTGGCAGATTATTCAATACACGTATCACGCTCTGCGTGAAAACGTTGCCCCTTGGGTCTCTTTTATATATTTCCGCTCTCACCCTAAACCTATGCCCTCTAGTTCTGGACTCCCCGATCCCAGGGAACAGACTTTTTCTATTTACCCTATCCATGCCTCTCATAATGTAGTAAACCTCTATAAGGTCACCCCTCAGCCTCCGACCCTCTACGGAAAACAACCCCAGCCTGTTCAAACCCTCCCGATAGCACAAACCCTCCAGCCCTGGCAACATCCTTGTAAATAATTTCTGAACCCTTTCACGTTTCACAACGTCTTTCCGATGGGAAGGAGATCAGAATTGCACGGACTATTCCAACAGTGGCCTAATCAATGTCCTGTAGAGCCGCAACATGACTTCCCAACTCGTGTACTGAATACTCTCACCAATAAAGAAAAGCATACCAAATGCCTTCTTCACTATTCTATCCACCTGCGACTCCAC
>NW_025207010.1:9470-10349 GCF_004010195.1 Chiloscyllium plagiosum | reverse complement strand
CATGCTTCATTAGCATAACTCTAACTAACGGGATAGGACCCGGTTTAGGATAACGCAAGCTACCTCAGCCTATGATACCGGCTATGTCGACAGGTTGCTTCATTTTCAAAAGAGATAAAGGTTTGTAGCAAGTGGGTAGTTTTAATTAAGGCTGGGGGCAATCAGGAGTTTTTAGGGGCTCAGTAGGTACTCATAAACAAACTCCCAAACCGCAAAAACAGTTGGTTCGCCAGACAATGAGATGAAATTCCGAGTAAAATTTATGTTCTTTATTTTATCGTATTGATGCATTAACCTTGTTTACACATTCTTCACATTTAGTGGCCATGCACTGTTTTCTCATGCACTTATTTTTTTTTAAAATGTATCCCTATGCCCCAATCACATACGGAAAAAAAACAAGCACCCCGGCCAATTAATTTTTGGTTCGGGCTAATGCAATTCATTATTATAAATATTTTAAACTGTTATTATAAAATAATAAATAAAATAGTCATTATCAGTAATTCAGGAGGGGAACCCAGCAAGTGAGTAAAACATTTTAAAAATTGTACTCTGCTGCTTTCTTCTTATAACATCATCCTCTTCCCTTCTGCAATTGATCTCCTTGCCTCTATTTTAATTTTTAACTTATTTAACTAATTTATCAATTTATGTTTGTCTAACTTTAAAGCCTGTTCCTAACTGTACCTTTTGGAATCTTGATTGACATAATTTAAAAGTTAGTGTTAGGTATTGATTTTTCTGCTAATCAAACATTGCAAGAGGAGAATAACTAAATAGGCGATTTGTCTCGATCACTTGCCCTCGTCATTGTATGTGTCCTACATGGCTGTGACATTATGGAGCCTGCTCACTCCATGACAATGGGGCAGTCTT
>NW_025207010.1:0-6501 GCF_004010195.1 Chiloscyllium plagiosum | reverse complement strand
TTTTCCTTCCCTAGCCCATACAAAAGGGTCTATCTCTCTCTCCACATCCTCTGTCAACATTGCCATTTGTACAACTAATTATTTTTCCTGAATTCCAATCTCCAGTCCTAAGAGGATAATTAAGTCTCTCCCGAGTAAGTTACTTCCTTTATCAGGGATATACAGCAGTTCCCCTGTGACCCGATCCTTAGGACCTTCTATCATCATAGGTTTAAATACTGGAACAGTAAATCCTTCCCCTTTTACCCCTGAAACAGTAATCGACCGTGTCGACATTTCTACTTTCTTTGGTTTAAAATTCAGCGATGACCATGCTGCCTCCGTATCTACTAGGAAGACGACATCTTCCCTATAGGGTCCCAACGTCAGGTTTATCAAGGTTTCCTGGTGGGCCCACGAAGGCAGGAACCCCTGACACCCCTATTCTTCATCAATATTCATAAGCGGAATTGCCCTTTCTTCCATTTGTAGATCAGGACACTCCCGCTTAAAATGCCCTATCCTTCCACAATCATAGCATCCTGCCTGTGGAGACTTCCATCTCTGCCCCTGTCGCTCGAACCCTCTATCAAATGCTCCCCCTTGTCCTCTCCCTCTGCCTCTTCCCCTCTGCCCTACATGCTGCCACCCGCCGCTCCGGTTGCTCACTATTGGTTCCATTCTTTTCTTAACTACCTCATCAACCGTAGCTCCCATCATTTTCACCTTCTGTTTTTGTCTCTCATCCTCTCTCTTTACAAACACTTTCTGTGCCTCTCTTAACAATTCATCTAATGGTTTTTCACTCCACCCTTCTATCTTCTGTATCTTTCTCTGTATGTCTGGCCATGCCTTTGTCACAAAATGTACTTTCAAAAGACCCTGTGCCACTGGTTCCTCAATGTTCATTCCAGAGTATTTCCGCATTGAGTCCCTTAATCTTTGCAAGAAAGCTGAGGGAGTCTCATCTTTCTCTGTGTAACTTCAAAGGCTGTAGTCAAATTCTGTGACTTCGGAACTGCCTCTCTTATGCCTTTTAGAATCAGGTCTTGCAATTCCCTCATTTCCTTTCTATGCTCCGGGTTTTGATTTTCCCAGTCGGAGTCTCTGAGGGGAAACTTCGTCTCTCCCTGTCCAGCATCCCCATCTCCAATCGGTTGTTCCCTGTCCCATATTTTAATGGCTGCTCCTCGTATAAGTCCCCTTTCTTCCCCAGTAAATAGTATATTCAAAATAGACATTAACTCAGCCCAGGTATACAGACTTGGCCCCAAAAATTGATCAATTTGTTCAGACAACCCCACTGGATCCTCAACCAGGACCTTCATTCCCTTTTTAAATGCTCTGACCTCCCCATTAGTGAGGGGGGCACTTACAAACCCAATCCCTTTGTCCCCTATTGGTACGTCCCGAAGGGGATAAGTCGTTACGTTCTTCCCTTTTTTTCTTAAAGAAATATTGCACTATTTCTAGCTCCCCATAACTTCAAACTGCAATTCATCAATTCATGCTTGACTAACTTTTGAAGCCTGTTCCTAACTTGTAAATATATTTATATATTTACGTTCATTTATTCAGTATTTAATATTTAAAATGTAAAATGCATACAGTTCCCAATTTTGAAATCCACTGTAATCACCCAGTTTTAGTCCCTTAATTTAAACCCAAAATTAGTTTTCTTAAGTAGTCCTGACCAATCGTTGCTCAATTACAATACTATAGGTCGTGAAATAATCAGAGTTGCGTTAAAAGAATTTGTCTATTCAAGTTTAAGAAAAAACTTCTAATGCATGAACAATGGCCGAATCCAAGGTCACAGATATTAACCATAGGAGTTTCGTTTTTACTACAATCTAATGTTGAACTGAAACTTCAACTGTCCTCCATAAATCGCTTTTATGTAACGATAAAAGAAATTAGTCAGTCATGACCTGTAAAAAGAATAGGAGTTATCATTCTTTTTTTCATAATCTCTATTGAATCCTTAACCTTAAAAGAAATCATGTTAAGTTTCTATAATAAAAATCAGATTCAAAACAGTCCTGGAACTCAAGCTCCAGGGAATAAAACACAAACATTCAAACACCAACAAACAAATGTTCATTCAAATCAAATCACAAAGGGTTAAATGTTCTACCAGCTGTACAGCTCTTTTCATTCTCTCTCTCTCACTCATTGACAAATAAATTCAGATATTTACAAACCCAGTCTTCGTCCGATCTGTACTTTGGCCAGAAGACGGCGTTATGAAGAATGGATTCCTTAGTCCATACAAAGCAACAATATTTAATCATCTTTTTCTCTTGTACAAGTATTATTTTGCCAATTCCACAACATCCTGCCCAAAAGACTTTCTGGAGGTTTGTTGTAAGGGACCCCACCTCCATTTCCATTGCCTTTTTCTTCTTTTGTTATCCCGGAGGCTTTTTCAGTTTCCACGGCACAACCCATATTGAGTTCCTTCGTTAGTCCGTTATTAACTACTAAAACTCAATCCGGGCCACCAAGACTTAAAAGTCAATTTTCTTACCTTGTTCTGTGCACAGAGTTGCCTGGCCCCTTTTCGCCGTATGTTCTATCGACCTTCTGTCACTGTCTGATTCCGATGTCTCTCTTGTGGGATCCGTACCAGTCGCCCAAGGGAGCGGACCAAACCAGGACACGAGACCGCTCCTCAATGGGGAACGGGACGCGTCTTCCCAGTGTCCAAGGCCAGCCACTCCCCCTGGCGATGGAAGAAAATCCCGGACAGCCCCCAATTGTGAGAAACAATGCTCACACACTTCAATAATTGCAGTCCAAGACAAAATCTGAATCAGGAGTGTCCTTTATTTTTACACTTGCAAGTGCCTATAAGGCAGAGCTGAAAATGTGTTGCTGGAAAAGCGCAGCAGGTCAGGCAGCATCCAGGGAACAGGAGAATCGACGTTTCGGGCATAAGCCTTTCTTCAGGAATGAGGAAAGTTTGTCCAGCAGGCTAATATAAAAGGTAGGGAGGAGGGACTTGGGGGAGGGACGTCGGAAATGTGATAGGTGGAAAGAGGTCAAGGTGAGGGTGATAGGTCAGACTGGGGTGGGAGCGGAACCCTCCAACCACAAGGGATGAACTCGGATTTCACCAGTTTCCTCATTTCCCCTCCACCCACCTTGTCTCAGTCTAATCCATCGAATTCAGCACCGCCTTCCTAACCTGCAATCTTCTTCCCGACCTCTCCGTCCCCACCCCAGTCTGACCTAATCACCCTCACCTTGACCTCTTTCCACCTATCACATTTCCGACGCCCCTCCCCCAAGTCCCTCCTCCCTACCTTTTATCTTAGCCTGCTGGACAAACATTCCTCATTCCTGAAGAAAGGCTTATGCCCGAAACGTCGATTCTCCTGTTCCCTGGATGCTGCCTGACCTGCTGCGCTTTTCCAGCAACACATTTTCAGCTCTGATCTCCAGCATCTGCAGACCTCACTTTCCCCTATAAGGCAGAGGACATACACACCAAATTCAACAAACTCTCGATATTTATATAATTTGGTTCCTACATATTTTTTCTTATTTCATTGTTTCTCCCCCTGTTTCCATCCTCCACTTCCCTAAGACTGGTCCCACCACTCCTGCTTATCTCTTGCCTTCTCCGGCCTTGTCTGTGAAGAAAAATGCTTTAGTCTGGCCTCACAAGGCCGTTTGACCCCATCCCACTGCAGGTCATTGTTAGGCATATTCTTTCTTCATCAGTATCTACTCTTTCCATCTGGGCCTCTCCCGAAGCCACTCTGATCCCTATGACCTCTTTAATTAGGGTTTGTTCCTGTGTCTCTGTAAAAGTGGGAAACAGATGTTCACACCTACTATTTATACAGGCGTATCTGGCCTAACATCATACCCTCACTACATCTTATCTATTTGCCCATAATATCTACCTTTGTTTTTCAATCACGTTTCATGATGGCATACAATTTTAGCTAATACAAAAACAATTATATATTTCCTCCACATAGTTTCCATTCTTGTGACTCAGCTCGTGGCTAAAACAACCACACACTGGTGTGAGTTCATTTACTTTGTATCAGAAATTATAATTGGAGAATTGCAGAACTGCAGAAGTAACATTAATTTACCTATATCCCACACCTTGCATGAGAGCAGATCTCCTCTGTGATATTATATCAATGGTCATTATGTTTACAATACATACCTGAATACCAAGCAACATTTTATTTTCTTACAGTCATCAGTATAAATTGGAAATTCACTTATTCAGTATTCAATATTTAAAATGTAAAAATGTATACAGTTCCCAACTTTGAAATCCACTATAGTGTCCCGGTTTTAGTCGCTTAATTTAAATCCAAGATCAGATTTATTAAGTGGTCCTGACCATTCATTGCTCATTTACAGTGCTATATTTCGTAGAATAACTGGAGCTGCTTTAAAAGTTCTCATCTATTCAAATGAAATTTTAAAAAAATACCTCCACTGCACGAATAATGGCCAAATTTGAAGACATAGATAGTAACCATAGGATATTAATTTTGTTACATGATTTATCACCACCTGATGTTAAACTAAAACTTCAATTGTCAATTAGTGAGGGAGCTCCCTCAATTAGACTACAACTGGCCTTACCAATAACCATCAATGAAACATAGCAGCCTTAAAATTAAGTGGAAACAAACGAGTCTGAAACAATAAAAAGGCTGTCATATCATCTTCCTCCGTATGAAACTGATTTGAAGTCGAAAAACGTTAGCTATCATGTCAGGATAAAAGAGATTAGTTAGAAAGTGACAGTAAGGCAGTCATGATCTGTAAAATGAACAGGAGTTGATTTTCTTTCGGAATCACTGAAAAATACTTCACCTCAATAGAAATATTGTTAAATTTTCAAAATGCAAATCAGATTCAAAACAGTCCCGGATCTCAAGCTTTCTACTAGCTGTATTGTTCTTTCTCTCTGCTTCTCTCTCTCTGTCTCTCTCACGCACCACATCTTAGTTTTTGGCTTGGGAGTTTAGTGTCATTATTATTGGCTGCGAAACATCGTTGTTTAACCAAGTGTCCAAAGTCTAAATACCTCTCAGTCGTTTCATTTGTGACTAAACAATATTTTCAAGTCAAGTTTTTCGTGCCTTGCAGTCTCTGACACAAATGACTCAAAATTGAATCATGATAATTTTTTTAAAGTCTCTACAAGAAAACCAATGGAAAAAAATATATAATTCTTGCATCAACTGCATTTTTAAACAAAAGCAAGTCTGGTCAATAAACACTGTCTCATTTTCCCCTTCAACCCTTTCAAGCAAGCTATTCTATTTTATCTGTCCGTTTACCGACCTTAGAAATATCCAATTAATCTCTGAGCAACATGTTTAGAAAATATTGAATCAATTTATTTGTTTATGTTTTAGCATTAGTTATTAAGTCCTTATAATTACAATAATTACATAATATTTGGTCTGGATAACAAGCATACTGAGGGTCACAATTTAATTTATTGACAGTTTGAAAAATGGTACAATATATCCCTTTTCAGGATACTAACAGTAATTATTAAGGCATTTGCATTACAATAATTATGCTATGCTTTAGCTTAGTCTTGCTAACAAGTACAGTGAAGTTTACATTTGAACTTAATCCAATCTTCACTGGTATCAATACATAATATAAAAATCCATTATATTGCCTAACAACAGACCTACAAAAGAATCAATTATTTCTGATGCAACGCACACTTTTAAAAATATGATTTTTGCTCATTTGAATGATCTGTATACTCTCAGCCTTATAAATCTATTTTTAAAAATAATTACTTTTCCCTGCAACAATTCCTGTTCATTTTTCAGGTAGCACAGTCAAATAACAAGATGAAATTTATCATTATTCTTAAGTTCACTAATAGAATTTCGCAAACCTATTTGTTACTAATATATAACAATTGTTTACTTCAGTACATAGAATATAGAACAGTACATCACAGTACAGGCACTTTGGCCGTGATATTATTCCGACCTTTTATCCTATTCTAAGATCAAACTAACCGATATACTCTTCGTTTACTATCATCCATGTGCCTATCCAAGAGTCTCTTCGATGTCCCTAATGGATCTGAATCTACTACCATCACTGGCAGTGCATTCCACGCACAAACCACTATGTATAATGAACCTACCACTGACATCACCCCTAAAGTTTCTTCCACTCCCCTTAAAATTATGGCACTTTGTGGGGGGAAAGGTCTTTCATTATCCACTCTATCTGTGCCTCTCATCGTCTTTCGCAAATTTATCAAGTAAACTCTCATCCTCTTTCACTGCAATGACCAAAACCCCAGGTCCCTCAACCTTTCTTCATAAGACATGCTTTCCAGTCCAGGCAGCATCTTAGTAAATCTCATCTGTACCCTCTCTAAAGCTTCCGCGTCCGACGTATAATGAGGTGATCAGAATCGAACACAATATTCCAAATGTAGTCTAAACAGGGCTCCATAGAACTGCCGCATTACCTCGTGGATCTTAAATTCATTCTCCC
>NW_025207009.1:0-12365 GCF_004010195.1 Chiloscyllium plagiosum | reverse complement strand
ATCCTTGTGAATCTTTTCTGCAGCTGAAAATGTGTTGCTAGAAAAGCGCAGCAGGTCAGGCAGCATCCAAGGAGCAGGAGAATCGACGTTTCGGGCATGAGCCCTTCTTCACTGTTCACTACACCACCAAAGGTTAGTTTCATCTCCTCAAGGACATTACTGAACTAGATGGGTTTTTAGGACAATTTAAAGTTTCATAATTGCCTCACTAGAGTTATTTATTTTATTTATTCATAAATTTGATATTTGGTATTTCTTAAATAACATCAGTTTTGCAATTCTCATTGTCCTGGATGGGACCAGAATCACATTTTTGAATCATCCATTCAGGCGTTAAGAGTCCTGGTCCAGTGACATAAACAGACTGCGAGTCTATACTGTATGGACTAGTGTACAGTTATGTTGTATTAATTTTACAATGCTAAGTTCCAGTTCTTCTACACACACACACACAGTCTCTCCCTCTTTCTCTCTCTCTTTCTCTGATATAAACCATATATTTTGGTTCACACACAGAGGGATGGACCAATAAGAGTGAGAAATGAATATTCTGGTTATCCCAGACCTCCGTGTTGATGCACATCAGACAGGATGGACCGATATTGCCTTTATCGCCAGTTTTGCTGATTTTCCCTTTTGGGATAACATTCCTCATGCTCGTTCAAGGGAAGAAGTGAGAGAGAAAGACACTGTGAGAGAGAGAGAGAGAGAGAGTGAGAATGTGAGTGTAAGAGGGAAAGAGAATGTGAGAGAGAAAGAGTGAGACATAAAAGAGAGAGAATTTGTGAGAGTCAGAGTGGGAGAAAGAGAGAGAGAGAGACTGTGTGAGAGTCAGAGTTAGGGAGAGAGACTATTAGAGAGAGACTGCATGAGAGTCACAGACAGTCACAGAGAGAGAGAGAGAGACGGTGTGAGAGTCAGAGACAGAGAGAAAAAGGGACTGTATGAGAGTCAGAGACTGTGTGAGGGTCACAGAGAGAGAGAGAGAGACTATGAGAGTTAGAGACTGTGTGAGGGTCACAGAGAGAGAGAGAGACTGCATGAGAGAGAGAGATGGAGAGACACTGTGTGACAGAGGTGAGAGCAATGCAGTAAAGAAATGGAGTGTATTTCAGTATTCTGCATAAGCCAGGGTGTGTGTGCATTTGACAACCCATTAGGTTAAACGCACTGAACAAAACAGTAATACTGGGTGTGAACAGACAGGTCGCACTGGAGCATAGTTCTGAGGTACAAGTCAGATCAGTTCGTACCATTGACAAGTTTTGCTGTTTATTCCTTCACAATATGGCTGTGTGAGCTGGCAGCTTAAACGGCCTCCTAGTCAGACAGTGACCGTGCAGCCTGATGAACAAATTACATCTGCAGAACCTGATCAAACAGACTGGACACATGAGGCATGGGGTGGCTGAGATGCTTGAGGCCTGGAAACAGGCTGCGGTACATGAAGCCTGCTGCAGGTTAGACACGTGCGGCCTACTCCTCCAGGCTGTGCAGACAGCCCTCCCCAAACAGATTATTTCTTGAGACTCCTTGTGAGCAAGAATGTGCAAATTCTGATGCTGATCCTATCACTCTGTTGGGTGGAGGTTGTGGAGATGATGCTTCATAGCCACAGGAACCAAAGGCCTTGCTGATCCTTCCAGTGAACTGTATCTTAGTAACCATCAGTCAGCAGGTCAGTGTTGAAATATGTCCGGCACATCATTGTGGAGGGGTGTTTGCACACGAGACAAAGCAGAGATGAAAGAGAACAGTGCTTTTATTAGTGAAGGTGTCACACAGGACATTTGATCTGAGGATCACAGAGTCATGGAAATGTACAGCACACAAATGGACCCTTCGGTCCAACTCGTCCACGCTGACCAGATATCCTAACCCAATCTAGACCCATTTGCCCGGCACCTGGCCCATATCCCCCTAAACCCTTCCTGTTCATACACCAATTCTTTATGATTCATTCACAGGATGCGGGGCGTCATTTGTTGAAATCATTATTGAGTTATTGATCCTATTTATTGGAATTTCAGAGTCCTGTCCCTCTAAGACAACGGTGCCCATTGTGGTTCCTGCTCTCTCACAGTACTCTACCCTCACAACTCCCCCATCCCCATCTCTAAGTTTTCACCGAGGAGTTAAATGACCATTGGCAAACCTGGAACTGAGGTCACAGTGACGCAAAGTTCAGAAAACATCGCCTTCTAATAAACACCAACATCACATTGGTCTTCCAAAGGGCTAGCACAGACACAGCAGGCAGAATGGCTCCTTCTTCGATGCTGTAACCATTCCCTGACTGTATTCTTGTTGAACGATACGATGGACCCAGACTGGGGACGTGGTTTCAAATGGGGAAGCGATGGCTCGGTGGGATTATCACGAATTAATCTGGAAACTCAAGTAACGTTCTGGTTTCCAATCCTGCCAGGGTAGATGGTGGCCAGGCAAGAGGCTGGGAGAACACAGCAAGCCAGAGCATTTCCTGATGCTGCCTGAGCACCTCCTGATGCTGCCTGAGCACCTCCTGATGCTGCCAGAGCACCTCCTGATGCTGCCTGAGCACCTCCTGCTTGTCTACCTTGGAGTCCATCATCTACAGGCTTTTTTGTCTCGATGGTAGATGGTGGAATTTGAATTAATTAACAATCTGGAATTAAGAATCTAATGATGATTATGAATTCATGGTCATTTTTTATAAACACCCATCTGGTCCACTGATGTCCTTGAGGGAAGGAAACTGGCATCCTTCCCTGCTCTGGCCTACAGGATGTTCCATAATGTGAATTTACCTCATGTTGCTTAAACTATGTTCCTCATTGTTTTTAGTCCCACAAGGGGAACTGCCTCTCAGTATCCACCTTCCTCTCATGTCCTAATAAAATCATCTCCCTTTCTTCTCAGCTCCAATGGGAACACAGGCCAGTTAGGAGTTAACCACATTGCTGTGTGACTGGAGTCACATGTAGGCACGGCCAGGCATAGAGCAGATGAGAGAGTGAATGGGTGTGAGAGTGAGAGAGAGTGAAAATGTGTCAGAGTGAGAGTGTGTGAGAATGAGAGAGAGAGAGAGGAAATATGTGAGGGTGAGCTACAATGCATGTGAGTGTGGGAGAGAGAGAATGTGTGAGATGGTGCGTAAGAGTGAGAGACAGAATGAGAAAGAAAACGTGTGTTAGAATGAGAGAGAATGTGTGAGAGTGAGAACGAGAAAATATTGGTGTGAGTGATTGCATGAATAAGTTTGTGTGAGAGAGTGAATGTGTTGGAGAGAGGAAGAATGTGTAATATAGTGTGAGTGTGTGAGAGAGAATGAATGCTTGTGTGAGGGAGTGGCACAGTGGCACGGTGGCACAGTGGTTAGCACTGCTGCCTCACAGCGCCGGAGACCCGGGTTCAATTCCCGACTCAGGCGACTGACTGTGTGGAGTTTGCACATTCTTTCCGTGTCTGCGTGGGTTTCCTCCGGGTGCTCCGGTTTCCTCCTGCAGTCCAAAGATGTGCAGGTTAGGTGAATTGGCCATGCTAAATTGCCTGTAGTGTTAGGTAAGGGGTAAGGGGTAAATGTAGGGGTATGGGTGGGTTGCACTTCGGTGGGGCGGTGTGGACTTGTTGGGCCGAAAGGCCTGTTTCCACACTGTAATGTAAAAAAAATGTAAAAAAAAGTGTGTGAGGGGGAGAGAGAGTGTATGTGTGTGTGAGGGGGAGAGAATGTGTGTGAGAGATGAAATGCATGAACAAGGAAATGTGATCGAGTGTGTGCGAGATGGTAAGAAGTGGAGCGACAGGAAAAGACTGAGAGAGCAACTGAGGGAGACGCAGGGAGAGAAACAGCAGAAAACACAAGGAAAAAGAACAGGAAAAATTGGTGATAAAGGAGACCTTAAAGAAGTAATTGGACAGGAATACAACAGGAAATGGTTTGCTGTGAGGAATTATGCAAATATATTTTGATACGTATGAACTGCAATTTGATTACAGTTGCAGGAACTGTCTGTTATGAATGAAATTTCGACATCACTGGCATGGAACTGCTAATTACACATTAACTAACCCTCAATGCAGAAATCAACTGCATTCCCAAACAGATTCTCAGCTTTCCTGTTTATTTATCCTCTCAACGCAATGTAGATGTTGTGCAGCAAATAATTTCTCCTGTCCCTCTGTTCCTGAAAGTGTCGTCATCTTTCTCACATGGTTCCACAGTAATGGGATGTGATGGGGGTGGTCAACCCTTTGTCTCTCGGTAGGTGTCTGGTGGGATAGTGACCTGTCATCCTTCAGGAAAGGAAATGTGTGGAGCATGCCCTGGCTGTAAAAGATAGAGCACCTGGCAATTTGACAGGAAACAGTACCGTGGCAGGCGGGAGCTATTAGTCAGCAAAGCATCACGACAACACCAGTCCCTGAGTGAGGCTGGGGACTGATCATAGATTCGATATGGCTCTGCCAATGAAGTGTAAATGTGCGAGGGCTATGTGATGGACGGGCCTTGTGACCTCAAACTGTTACAGATGGAGACTATCCCTTTCCCATTCTGATTCGGTACTCAGACGTAGAACATATGAGCAAGACTGGTTTCTTTATTTTTGTTTTTGTCGTTTTTCAGCAGTCTTGTTGGGAATTTCGAACAGCGGGAGGTTAAGGCAGGCGAATGTTCCCCCTGCAGAATGTGGGAGGTAAGGGTCACCAGCCGTGTCCATGCTGACTGCAGGAATTGCACCCACACCTCAAAACCTGCATTAGAGCCGGAGCTGAACGAATTTCGGATCATTCGGGAGTTGGAGGGGTTATCAAGAGGAGTTACAGGGAGGTAGTCACAACTCAGGTACAAGAAAAAGGTAGATGGAGCAGGCAGGGAGGCAGGGAGCCTCCCAGGTCATCTCCTCTGCCCTGAAGCTCTTACCCTTTGCTACCTTCCCCCACCCTCCTCTCTGACCTATCACCTTCATCCCCACCCCCCCCCTCCACCTATTGTACTCTTTGCTACCTTCTCCCCAGCCCCAACCCCCCCTTATCTCTCCACCCCGGAGGCTCCCTGCCTTCATTCCTGATAAAGGACTTTTGCCTGAAACGTCGATTTTCCTGCTCCTCGGATGCTGCCTGACCTGCTGTGCTTTTCCAGCACCACTCTGATGTAAACTCTGGTTTCCAGCATCTGCAGTCCTCACTGTTGCCCGCAAGGAAAATGTGGATGGGTTGCTGTCAGGGGACGGAAAGGGAAACAGCAGGCAGTGCAGGGATCCCCTGTGGCCGTTCCCCTCAAGTGTACCGTTTTGGATACTGTTGCGGGGAGCAACTGACCTGGGATTAGTAATGGGGTACAGGTCTCTGGCACAGAATCTGTCCCTGTTGCTCAGAAGGGAAGAGGGGAGATGAGCAGTGCATTCGCCATTGGGACTCCATCTTTAGGGGGACTAGTAGGAGATTCTGTGGGAATGAGAGAGACTCACGGTTGGCCATGATGCCCCTGATCGTGTTTTTGGGATCCTTGAAGGGGAGGGGGAGCCACCCCAAGTCATGGTCCACATGGGCACCAATGACATAGGTAGGAAGAGAGGTGGAGATTTAAGGCAGAAATTCAGGGAGCTAGGATGGAGGCTTAGAGCTAGGACGAGCAGAGTTGTTGTCTTTGGTTTGTTGCCCATGCCACGTGCTAGTGAGACGAGGAATAGAGAGAGAGAGGAGTTGAACACGTGGCTACAGGGATGGTGCAGGAGGGAAGGTTTTGGATTCCTGGATAATTGGGGCTCTTTCTGTGGTAGATGAGACCTCAACAAACAAGAATGAGATCACCTGAATCAGAGGGGCACAAATATCCTAATATTTAAACTAATTCAGCAGGGGGATGGGAACCGAGATTGTAGCTCCAAGTACATGGGAGGATGAGAGTAGTGAAGTCAGAACTAAGATTTCAAGATCGCAAGAAGGCCATGGCAGGCAAGAAGTTAGTTTGAAGTGTGTCTACTTCAATGCCCGGAGCATCCAGAATAAGGCGGGTGAACTTGCAGCATGGGTTGGTACCTGGGATTTCAACATTGTGACCATATCGGAGACATGGATAGAACAGGGACAGGAATGGTTGTTGTTGGTTCCAGGGTTTAGATATTTAAGTAAGATCAGGGAAGGTGGTTAAAGAGGGGGACATGTGGCATTGTTAGTCAAGGACAGTATTACGGTGGCAGGAAGGACTTTTGAGGACTCATCTACTGAGGTTAGAAACAGGAAAGGAGAGGTCTCCCTATTGGGAGTTTTCTATAGGCCTCCAAATAGTTCCAGAGATGTAGAGGAAAGGATAGCAAAGATGATTCTCGATAGGAGTGAGAGTGACAGGAGAGTTGTTATGGGGGACTTCAACTTTCCAAATATTGACTGGAAAAATTATAGTTCATGTGCTTTCGATGGGTCAGTTTTTGTTCAATGCGTGCAGGAGTGTTTCCTGACGGGCGGCACGGTGGCACAGTGGTTAGCACTTCTGCCTCACAACGCCAGAGACCCGGGTTCAATTCCTGCCTCAGGTGACTGACTGTGTGGAGTTTGCACATTCTCCCCGTGTCTGCGTGGGTTTCCTCCGGGTGCTCCGGTTTCCTCCCACAGTCCAAAGATGTGCAGGTTAAGTGAATTGGCCATGTTAAATTGCCCGTAGTTAGGTATATTAGTCAGAGGGTAAATGGGTCTGGGTGGGTTGCAGGTCGGTGTGGACTTGTTCGGCCGAAGGGCCTGTTTCCACACCGTAGGGAATCTAATCTAAACAATATGTCAACAGGCCAACAAGGGGTGAGGCCACATTAGATTTGGTACTGGGTAATGAAACCGGTCAGGTATTAGATTTGGAGGTAGGTGAGTACTTTAGTGATAGTCACCACAATTCAGTTATATTTACTTTAGCAATGGAAAGGGATATGTATATAATGCAGGGAAAGAGTTATAGCTGGGGGAAAGGCAATTATGATGTGATTAGGCAAGATTTAAGATGCATAGATAGGGAAGGAAACTGCAGGGGATGGATACACTTGAAATGTGCAGCTTATTTAAGGAACAGCTACTGTGTGTCTTTGATAAGCGTGTACCTGTCAGGCAGGGAGGAAGTGGTCGAGCGAGGGAACTGTGGTTTGCTAAAGAAGTTGAATCTCGGGTCAAGAAGAAGAAGGTAGCTGATGTTAGAATGAGATGTGAAGGCTCTGTTAAGGTGCAGGAAAGACCTAAAGAGAGAGCTAAGACGAGCCAGGAGGGGACATGAGAACTCATTGGCGGATAGATCAAGGAAAACCCTCAGGCTTTCTATAGCAATATCAGGAAGAAAAGAATAATTAGAATAAGATTAGGGCCAATCAAGGGTAGTAGTGGGAGGTTGTGCTTGGAGTCAGAGAGATAGGGGAAACGCTAAATGAATATTTTTCATCAGTATTCACCCTGGAAAAAGACAATGTTGTTGAGGAGAATACTGAGATACAGGCTACTAGACTAGATGGGATTGAGGTTCACAAGGAGGAGCTGTTAGCGATTCTGGGAAGTGTGATAATAGATAAGTCACTAGGGCTGAGTGGGATTTACCCTCGGATTCTCTGGGAAGCCAGGCAGGAGATTGCAGAGCCTTTGGCTTTGATCTTCATGTCATCATTGCTTACAGGCGTAGTGCCATAGACTGGAGGATTGCAAATGCTGTCCCCTTGTTCAAGAAGGGGAGTAGAGACAACCCTGGTAATTACAGACCAGTGAGCCTTACTTCGGTTGTGGGTAAATTGTTGGAAAAGGTTATCAGAGATAGGATTTATAACCATCCAGAGAGGAACAATTTGATTAGGGATAGTCAACACGGTTTTGTGAAGGGTAGGTCATGCCTCACAAACCTTGTTGAGTTCTTTGAGAAGGTGACCAAACAGGTGGATGAGAATAAGGTGGTTGATGTGGTATATATGGATCTCAGTAAAGCATTTGATAAGGTTCCCCAAGGTAAGTTATTGCACAAAATACAGAGGCATGGGATTGAGGGTGATTTAGTGGTTTGGATCAGATATTGGCGAGCTGAAGGAAGACAGAAGGTGGTGGTTGATGGGAAATATTCATCCTGGAGTTCAGTTACCTTGTGGGGTACTGTAAGGATATGTTTTGGGTCCACTGCTGTTTGTCATGTTTATAAATGACTTGGATGAAGGATGGGTTAGTAAATTTGCGGATGACACTAAGGTCGGTAGGGTTGTGGATATTGATGGAGGATGTTGGAAGTTACAGAGGGACTGAGCTGCAGAGCTGGGCTGAGAGGAGGCAAATGGAGTTTAATGTGGAAAAGTGTGAGGTGATGGAGCAACAGGAATACAGAGTACTCGGCTAATGGTAAGATTCTTGCTCGCGTCACAAAGCTGGTTCCTTTTTTTCTAAAAGCTGTTCCTTGGCTCAAAGATACTCTGTCTTTGATTTTTTTTCAGGGGGGTAATACACCAGGCCAGGGTCCCATGAGACTGGTCTGGTACAGACCTGAAAAGGATTTTGGGAGGCCTTTTATTGCTGTGTAAACAGGTGAGACTCCAGGCCAAAGTGGTGATGTTTTAGAAGTGAGCTGTATAATCAAAGGGGAGTGAAACACTGTTACAAAGACCAATGCATATCCAGTTCCATGGTTGGAGGACTGTGTCAACAAAGTGGGACAAGCAACTTACATTTCTAAGTCGGACTTGCTCAGAGGCTACTGGCAAATACCTGAGAGAGCAAAGGCAATGTCAGCTTTCATAACGCCAAATAGACCATATCAGGCCAAGGTCATGCCGTTTGGTATGAAAAACCCTCCAGCCACATTTCAGAGACTGACTAATAAGGTCATTACCCAACTGTGTGGTGTATATTGATGACCTGGTGATTTTTAGTCACTCATGGAAGGAACATTTACAGCATATATCGGACTTGTTTGATCGACTTTGGAAGGCAGGCTTGGTAATAAACCTCGCTAAAAGTGAATCTGCCAAAGTCCAAGTCACCTTCTTGGGGCATGTTATTGGACATGGACAAATGGCGCCATGAGATGCAAAAACAAAGTAATTGGGGAATTCCCCATACCGCCGACAAGATAGGCAGTACTGCCATTCCTGGGATGGAGTGGATTTTCCTGAAAATTTGTTGTTGAACTTTAGCAGTGTGGCTGTTCCACTCACTGAATTGCTAAAAAGGGCAAGAAGTTTCAGTGGACAGTGGAGTGTCAAAAGGCATTTGACAGCCTGCAAACTGTGTTAACCACTGCCCCAGTATTAGCCACACTGGATTTCATGAAGCCTTTCATGGTGGCTATCGATGCCAGTGATGTGGGTGCTGGTGCGGTGCTCCTGCAGGAGGATGACGAGGGTATAGAAAGACCCGTCGGGTATTTTTCCAGGAAGTTGAACGTTCATCAACAGAAATATCCGACAGTGGAGAAGGAGACTTTAATCTTGGTGTTGGCATGACAACATTTCGGTGTCTACATTACCAGCAGTGGATCTGAGGTGATTGTATGCACTGATCACAGCCCATTGACATTTGTGGAAAGATTTAAGGACAAAGCTGCCAGACTGTTTAGATGGAGCTTGTTGCAGACGTCCAGCTTGACAATTGTGGCAGGTCACGAAAACGTGATTGCCGATGCATTATCGAGACTCGAATGAGATACAGACGCGTTCGGTGGTGGGTGTGCCATGGTCTGAATTTGCATGTGGTTGTGCATGTTTGCATACCTATAATCAGTATAGTGTATACGTGTGTATAGATAACTAACCAGGTTTTGAAGGGTTAAAAATGAAGCCATCTTTTGGTATTGCTGGTTCATTTTTTTTTAAAGGGGGAAGGTGTCACAAAGCTGGTTCCTTTTTTTCTAAAAGCTTTTCCTTGGCTCAAGGAGACTGTGTCCTTGATTTTTTTTTTCTGAGGGGTAATAAACCAGGCCGGGCTCCGATCAGATAGGTTTGGTGCAGCGATGAAAAGGATTTTGAGAGGCCTTTTTATTTGCATGTAATCAGATGAGGCTTCAGGCTAAAGTGGTCATGTTTTAGAAGTGACTTGTAGAATGAAAGGGGTATGGTCAGCTCGCTAGCTGAGCAGTTTAGTTCAGTCCAGAACTGGTTAGGAGCTCAACAGTGAGCTGTGTGGAAACTCTCTCTCTCTCTCTCTCTCTTCTATCTTCAACCTGTAAGCACGTGTACTGGTTTTTAAAGGGGTTTGTTTATTGGGACTGCTGTGTATATTCGGAACAGCATGCTTCAGTCCAGTTTGGATAGACTGAATTCTGTAGGGTTTTTTAATTCTGTTCTTCATGTTTCATTGTGTAATTTTGTGAATAAAATTTTTGTCTGTTTAAGCCCGGTAGACAACCTTGCTAACTTAATCCGGGCAATTTTCACTGTACACTTATTGAAACAAATGGCAAAGTTATGGTCTGGGCTGCCTGCTTAAGGATGTTTTGAGTGGTCTGGCCTAGTTCATAATGGTAGTGCAGATGAACAGAGAGATCTCGGTGTCCAGGTACATAGATCCCTGAAAGTTGCCACCCGGGTTGATAGGATTGTTAAGAAGGCATACGGTGTATTAGCTTTTATTGGTAGAGGGATTGAGTTTCAGAGCCACGAGATCATCCTGAAGCTGTACAAAACTCTGGTGCGGCCGCACTTGGAGTATTGTGTACAGTTCTGGTCACCGCATTATAGGAAGGATGTGGAAGCAGTGGAAAGGGTTCAGAGGAGATTTACTAGGATTTTGCCTGGTAAGGAGGGAGGGTCTTACAAGGAAAGGCTGAGGGACTTGAGGCTGTTTTTGTTAGAGAGAAGAAGGTTGAGAGGTGACTTAATTGAGACATATAAGATAATCAGAGGGTTAGATAGGGTGGACAGGGAGAGCCTTTTTCCCCGGATGGTGATGGCGAGCATGAGGGGGCATAGCTTTAAATTGAGGGGTGATAGACATAGGACAGATGTCAGAGGTAGTTTCCTTACTCAGATAGTAGTAGGGGTGTGGAACGCACTGCCTGTAACAGTAGTACACTCACCAACTTTAAGGGCGTTTAAATGGTCACTGGATAGACATATGGATGAGAATGGAATGGTGTAGGATAGATGGGCTTCAGATTGGTTCCACAGGTCGGCACAACATCGAGGGCCGAATGGTCTGTGCTGCACTGGAATGTTCTATGTTCGAAGTAACATCAGTAGGCCATCAGGCCCTTTGAAACTGCTCTGCCATTCAATAAGATCGTGTCTGATCTGATCTTAACCTCACCTCTGTATTCCTACATGTCCCTGGATAATAATCCATCCCCTTGGCCATTAAGAATCCATCTAGCTTAACCTTGAAATTATTTAATGACTTTGCATCCACTGCCTTCAGGGGTAGGGAATTCCAAAGACGCACGACCCTGTGAGAGGATGAAACATTTCTTCATTTCTCTGTTCAATGGACCTCCTTTATATTGAAACCATGACCCCTAGCTCTAGATTCTCCTGAAAGAGGAAATGTCCTTTCCACATCCAGCCAGTCACCTCCCCTCAGGATTTTACCTACTGTTCTAAACTCCAGACGTAGGAACTGAGAAGGTGATGGGGGGACTTGATAGGAGTGTGTAAAATTATGGAGGGGTATGGACAGGGGGGATAGAAAGCAGCTGATAGTCACACATTAGTAAGAGGGCATAATGAAAGAGTAAAAGGCAGGAAAGATGGAGGGGATTTGAGGAAACTTTTTTTGTCATTCAGAAGATGGTAGGGGTCTGTAATGCACTACCTGCAAGGATAGTTGAGTCTAGAAACCTCACAACATTTTTAAAAAGTGCTTGGTTGTGCCCTTAAAATGAAATAGCATTGAAGGCTAGTGTGGGAAAGTAGGATGAGAGTAGATAAGACTCAATGGGTTTTTTTTTCTGTAGATAGAGACTTGATGGCTGAAAGACCTCTTCAGATGACTGTGCGAGATTCTGATGCTGGGGTCCATTCCTTGAGGTACACTTCCGATAGAGTGGGCCTTCTCATCCTGCATGACCGGAGCAGGCCAAGAGCGAATGTGATGGATACTGAAAAGTTGGGAATATGGTAACAGTCTTCCGAGGAAGATGATGGGGCATTGGAGCTGGAGGAACATCACCGTCAGCATAATAGAATGGGGCAGCATCAGGGCCAAGAAGCCTGACAGAATATATGCTTGAGAAAGGATGTACCAACACTGGAGGGGGTACAGAGGAGGTGCAGTGGGTGGATTCCAGAGTTGAGAGGGTTGGTTTATAGAGTCATAGAGATGCACAGCATGGAAACAGACCCTTCTGTTCAACCCGTCCATGCCGACCAGATATCCCAACCCAAACTAGTCCCACCTGCCAGCACCTGACTCATATCCCTCCAAACCCTTCCTGTTCACATACC
>NW_025207008.1:0-12364 GCF_004010195.1 Chiloscyllium plagiosum | reverse complement strand
GCAGGTAATTCACATCCTGACTCCTGAAAGCCTATCCACCAGTTGCAAGACACAAGTGTGATGGAACAATCCCCACTTTCTGACAACATTGCAGAAGCTTGATACCATCCAGGACAAAGCAGCATGCTTGATTGGTATCACATCCACAAGTACTCTCTTTCTCCAGCATCAACAATCAGTAGCATTACTATGTACTATCTACAAGATGCACAACAGAATTCACCAAAGATCCTTAGATTGCAAATCCACGACCAATTCCATCCAGTAGGACAAGGGAGCAGATGCATAGAAAAATCACTACTTGCAAGCTTGCATCTAAGCCATTCACCATCCTGACTTGGAAAGATATTGCTGTTCCTTCACTGTCATTGTGTCAAAATGGTGAAATTCTCTCCTTCAAGGCATTATGGGTCACCCTATAGCTCATGGACTGCAGTGGTTCAAGAAGGCAGCTCACATCCACCTTCTCAAGGGCAACTAGAGATGGAAAATAAATGCTGGCCAGCCAGTGACCACATTCCCACAAGTGAATTTAAAAAAAGGCATTCAATCTTAGAGTAATTTATGGCAAAGAAGGAGAGGCCATTCATCCTATTTAATCCATGGTAGCTGTACATGAAGCAATCCAGTCAGTCCCACTGTGCTTCTCAATCCCCATTGCCCTGCACGTTGATTTCTTTCAAGTGCCCATTAGATTTCCTCTTCGAATCTTTGATTTTTTTTCAGCAGCTACCAACTTTGTGGGCAGTAGGTTCAAGAATGTTACTGCCCCTATATAAAATTTTCTTCTTCACATTTCACCTGCATTTCTTGCCCAAAACACAGCGAAGAGCTTTCCCTTTGATTCCTATTTACGTCAGTTTTGAGAATGTGTCATCAAGGCAACTTAGTAAAACTGAAATCAATGGAAATTAGGTGGAAGATAGTTGTGGTTGTTGGAGGTCAATCATGTCAGCTCCAGAACAAATCTGTGGGAGTTCCTCAAGGTAATGCCCTAAGCCCAACCATCTGCAGCCATTTCATCAATTTCCTTCTGATCATCATAAGGTCAGGAAAGGGCATGTTCACTTGATGATGACACAATGTTCAACACCATCCATGATTCCTTGGATATTAGCAGTCCATATCTGTATGCAACAAGACCTGGATATTCTGTGACAATTAGTGAGGGATTCCGCAAAGAAAATGTCATTATCAACATTCTGGAGGTTACATTCACCGGAAACTGAACTTAACAGTTACATATATTCTATGTTGACAACAACAGTTAAGAGGATGAGAATTCTGTAGAATACTCTTCATTCGCCTGTGTTAGTGCAGTTCCAACAATACTGAAGAAACCACACAAAAGCATAAACAGGATGAGTAAAACAGAGGAGTCTATTCTGACTGTAAGATTGTACTTTCAGTATTTCTACTGTGCAGACTTCATCACAGGCTGTATCTCATTTAGTATTCCAGATGTCAAGTTTATAAACTTGCCGTAATCCACAGGTTAATTCAAGGCAGCCTATTTTAGAATATTAACCATAGTATAGTCCAGAAGTATAGTCCAGAACAGCTCACAGATTTATCTTAGCACCATTCCGACCTTTGGTTGAGTTCCTTGATGAGCAGCAAATTTACAAGCTGAGTCCTGGAACGAACATCTGGAATGATTTTAATAAAATGATTTTAATAAAACCATTGAAATGCTGAATTGAATAATTATGTTCTCATTTCTGAATCAATACTTTGCATTGAAATTATGATGTCCAGTGAAGAGCAATTATTGGAAGAAGTATGTGTATCATATTGAGTTGAGTGTAGTTTCTGTTATTACAGGAGAACACAGATGCTTTCTCTGTTGCTGATCTGGGTGATCTTGTACATCAGCATCTCCGATGGCAGAGGGCTCTGCCCCGAGTGAAACCTTTCTACGCTGTGAAATGTAACAACAGCAAACCAGTGGCTCAGATTCTTGCTCAAATGGGACTCGGCTTTGACTGTGCCAGTAAGGTAGGACTGGGTAAAAAGCTTAGAAAATTACAGAAATGTATGTCTGATAACTACATTATTTTCACATAGTATAATATTTCCCATACTATATAAGTGACATTGACAAAATTATGTCTGTATTTACTTAAGATGATTTTGTCGCTTTCACACCTCCACTTGTCAAACCTAGTTTCGTCTCAAGGAGTGATTTCCTTTATGCTCTTCTTGTGAGAGGTTACTGTTCACAAATTCAATCATATATTCAGAGTTTGAACAGTTCATGTCTTTTACACTAGTTAGCTGTGTCCTGTAAACAGAAGTTAAAGTAATTCTCCTCACTTTCAAACCCTCTTATGGCCTTGCTGTACCTCATCTGTATGATCTCTAACTGTACAACCCCACAAGCACAGATTACGGTTGATTATAACTCACAGCCTGGTTCCTTCCTGTCTCAGTTGCAATACTGGGGGATATCCCTTACTTCTGGATTTCTTTCCTAACTTATGAGCCTCACAAGCACCCTCCCTTCTTTTAAGCATCTTCCCTTTTGAAATAATGTTCAACGGCCTCAATTGTTCTTTCACTTCTCTCTGACGGGACACCATTTTCTTCAGGTTCAGTGTGATATTTTCTTGTTACATATTGTTGTCAGTATTGTATTATATGAAGAGACCTATAGATGAATATCTCCCATTGAGTGAACAATTTGCTCTGCTTATAAAATGAACCAACAGGATGATTGGAAGTGCCAAAAAAGCAATGGGGTCAAGTTATTCCATTATAATTCCATTTCAAATCAAGAGAATGGGCCACAGCCTAAATTTTATCTGTCCAAAAAAAAGGAAGGAAGAGTGCGTGGTTGAGGGTGGGAGGGGAAAAAGGCAGTTTTGTCATGGTACTGAATTTCAGCAGGTTTCTCTTTGGCACTTAGGACTTTTAGGCTTTGGGAAAGGGCACAATACTGTAATAGTTTGAATGAGATCAGCCAGGTGCACCTCATAGAATATGAGTTCTCTATTGCGGCTGTTAACCTGGTCCAATTAGGGAGCCCTGGCTGACAGATATAAACAGGAATATCAGGCATTCCGTTCACTCTAGGATCCGGCTCTGTGCTAGCTAGACCGGTGTCAAGTACTTTGCATGTTTAAATAAAGCGTGACTTGGTGACGGGATATCAGTCTCTGGGGAGTTATTTCACTGGTGACGAGAGGACAAACATGCCCCTGAAGAAATTTGCATGCAACAGTCATCTTTGAGTTGGGGTAAGAATTTCTGGCATCACGCTGCAAATAAGGAAGCTTCACCCATTCAATCCTGCTCTTGAAGACTGGGCCCAGTATATGGAAAATATATGGGGTTTTTTCCAGGCAAATCACATTGGGTAGATGAAAAGCAACAAGTAATTCTCCTGACAGCTTGTAGACCTGCTATTTTTCAATTATTGAGGGGTCTAAAGTTTCCTGAGGCACCAGATAAGAAAATCTTTCAAGAGTTGGTGGATATAGTTAAGAAATACTGTGGCCCAAAGCCACCACTAATTCTGACACACTATTGGTTTTACTCAGCAGTTCGAGAACTGGGGAATCAGTTTGCAACTTTTGACGAGGTTAAGATGCCTAGCAGAAGCACGTATCTTTGATTTAACCATGTTGAGATGCTGAGAGACTGTTTCGTTTGTGTGATTAATGATGTAACCACTTACAAGCTGAAGCCCAACTGGACTTCAAGTGGTCATTACAACTGGCATTGTCAAAAGATAATGCAGCAAGTGGAGCAGGGTATTCTGATGCAAGTGGACACCTTCCTCAGGTCAACTTGAGGGACACCACATGGCTGAAGGCAATTGCGCAGCCTCACTCAGGACATATCCTGTATAGAGGCACTCGAGGTCAGCCCACGGCAAAACCCCAAAACAAAGCCAAGCCTCGGCCAAACAGTCAACATTTTCTTCAGGATTAGGCTGGCAGGCCATTGTAATTGCTGCTGGTATGCAGATGTGAGACAGCAAAAGAGTCCCACTCAGCCTGAATTGAGTAAGAGATCTCAGAGGGTGATATCCAGGAGACTGTACATCCTGAAAGTCCACCACCAGCTGGTCTAAACAGTTAAATTGCTTCACAACATTCAAATCAGAGCCAATGAAAATAAACATCTGGTCAAATGGTTACCCGCTTCAAATGAAAGTCAATATCGGTGCTGCCATTTCAGTGATCACAGAAGAAGTCTTTAACAAAATTTGGTCTGGACTCCAACCCTTAACTTTGTGTAAGACCTCGGGCAGGCTGAGAACCTACACCGGGGAACTCTGACACATTAATGGTACAACTCTGGTTTTGGTCTCTTATGAAAAGCAGCTGGTTCAATTAGCACAGATTGTAGTCAAAGGCTCAACACAAGCTTGATGGGGCAGAATTGATTGAGAAAAATTCAACTTGGTTGGCTCAACATTATTAGATTAGAAAATGCATGCCTGTGTAAAGTTCCAATTGAATAGCAGGAGGCTTTTCAGGAAGGTCGAGGGACTATGAAAGGGGCCAAGGCCACCGAACATGCTGACTATGATTCTGCAAGGCCTACACAGTGCCACTTGGCTTATGTGCAAAAGTAGAGGCAGAACTCAGAAGGCTGGAAAGCGAAGGAGTCATCAAACCAGTATAGTTTGCAGAATGGACAGCATTGTCTTACCGATTGTGAGGCCTGATGAGTTGGTTTGCTCTTGTGTAGGGATTTCAAACAAATGGTAAACCGTTTTTCACAATCCCTCAAGTAGAAAATTTGTATACAAAACTGGCTGGGAGCCTGTTGTTCACAAACACAGACGGGAGCCTTGTGCACCTGGAATTGCAGTTTGATGAGGAGTCCCAAGAGTATGTTACAATTAATACTCATAAGGGATTTTACCAATATGCAAGAGACTGCCTTTTGGGGTATCATCAGCCTGTGCCATTTTCCAGAGGATGATGGTGAATATTTTACAATGTCAATCCCAGGTAGCTATTCTTTTGGATGATGTGCTAAGAACTGGGAAGACCAATAAAGAGTACATGGAGAAGTTGGTGCTTAAATGTTTCTCCCAATTGGGTATATGCCTTAGAAGGGAAAAATGTGTGTTCCAGACACCGAAATGACCCACTTGGGCTACACAGTCGAACACATTGGGTTACACCCATTGGAAGATAAAGAGATGATCAAAGATATCCCGGCTCCTCCGTCCATATTGGAGCTTAGGTCTTTCCTTGGGTTGGTGAATTATTACAGAAAATTGACACGTAACCTGGCTTCCACCCTGGCATCCTGAAATCTGTGACTGTAAAAAAGTCATTCTGAGAAATGTCTCATAGCCAAGGTGGAGTCTTTACAGAAGTGAAGAAACAGCTAGTGTCATCAAAAGTGTTGGCACACATGATCCTAAGCAAGATGTGGTGCTGTCACGTGATGCCTGTCTGTGTGATATTGGGGTAGTGGTGGCTCAGTGGTGGACCAGTGGACAGGAACGCCTGATAGCTCCCCAGACGTTGGCTAATGTAGAGTGAAAATCTTCTCAAAACTCGCTGAATGAATATATGCCCAGATAGACAAAGAAAGTTTGGTGGTCATCTTTGGTGTGAGAAAGTTCCTCTGATATCTTTTAAGGATATAAATTTGTAATAGTGACAGATCACAAACCCCTCCTTGGTTTATTTAAAAGGACAAGGCCATGCTGCTCATAGCTTCAGTTAAGTGCAGTGGTAAGCTCTAACATCGTCCACGTGGCCAAGTGGCAAGTGCCTGTTTTCCACTGGCAGACACATCACCGCTGGTGACAACTGGAAGAGTCCAGTCTGATGTTAAACTTTCTGGACTCCTTTCTGGTCATTGCTGACAATATCAGATTGTGGACATAAAAGATCCTGTCCTGGCCAAACTAAAATAGCTGGTATTGATGGGGGAAAAAAGAAAGTTGCCATCGCAACGAGAACTGAAATCTTTCTGGATGTGGCGAGATGAGATCACCATAGAGAACTGCATATAATTAGGAGCAAGAATAATTGTCCCAAGCAAAGAACACCACCAGGTACTGGCTGAACTCCATCAGGGTTATTGAGGTGTTTCCAAAATGAAGATGTTCTTGAGAGGTTATGCCTAGTGGTGACGATTGGGTGCAGACACAGCTGCAAGGGTGGGGTAGGGCAGTGCCAAGAGTGCAACATGGTCAAAAATCACTGCCAGCAGGCCCCTCATAATTGTTGTCATGGCCAGGTAAACCTTGGATTCCATTACATGTCAACTTTGACAGTCCTTCCATCAGCTTAATGTTCTTAGTCACCATGAACATCTTTTGTAATAGACAAACTTCCAGATGTATTGGTCACAGACATTATTTATCAGCAAGGAATTCAATGATTTTCTAAAGGCGTTCAATATCAGCTTTGTATCGTAACATTCATTGTCCAATGGTCTGGCAGAAAGAGAGGACCAAACTTTGAGAGGATTAAAGAAGCCAAACTGTGCTGGTTTCTATTGGGGATACATGTCATTCAACTACAGGGATAGTTCCAGAAGAGTTATAATAGGGAGAAGACTCTGCACCAGGTCAAACCTGATCTTCCTGGACCTGTGTAGGTGGTGGTGGACAGTGACACATCATCAGGAATGCCAGTGCTGGACACAAGACCTATCTATGTGAGGGAGGCAGTTTTCTTCAGGGGATAAAATTTGGCATAGAAACCATGGGAATAGCCCTGGATGGATAAGAGGCAAGATCAATGCAAGCTTAAGTTCTGGAAAGGGAGGCAGGCCTGAACAAGCAAGAGGACAACATGAAAGCAGTAACCTCACAAACAGGGCACAAGCAAAACACACCTGCTCCTCTGAACACCTGGCAAGACTGACAGAACCCATGGGTTCTTCCTGTCTGCCAAGCAATGAAGAAACCTCCGAGGACCAGAGGGACATGGCAGAAGTTGCAATATTGACACTGTTATTGCCTGAAGATGATATTTAGCTGAGACTCTCTGGGTGCAAGAGGTGGGCTAAGGTCTGGTACATGCCTTAGTATCTAAGGCAGAGTGAGGGGCATCAGATTGGTGTGAAAATGCCCCATGGGATGTTACTAGAAAAAGAATGAACCTATGTCACAGAATGTAGAACAAGGGCGCTTATTGTGATTGGAATAAGGTCAGTCAGGTGGCCCTCATAGAATATGAGTTACCTGATTGGGGCAGTCAACCTGGTTCAATAACGGAGTCCTGGCTGACAGACATAAACAAGATTGACAGGATTTCTGCTCAACCCTAGGAGCTAGCTCTGTGCTAGCTAGGTCAGTGTCAGGTACTATGCATGTGTAATCAAAGGGTGACCTGGTGACAGGATACCAGCCTCTGTGGAACCTGATTGGGGCAGTCAACCTGGTTCAATAACGGAGTCCTGGCTGACAGACATAAACAAGATTGACAGGATTTCTGCTCAACCCTAGGAGCTAGCTCTGTGCTAGCTAGGTCAGTGTCAGGTACTATGCATGTGTAATCAAAGGGTGACCTGGTGACAGGATACCAGCCTCTGTGGAATTATTTCAAGTACAATTGTGAACGGTGGCTGCACAGTGGGTTGGGGGAAGGGAATACATTAAAACATGGCTGGATAGAGTGTAACGTGGGACTTGAATGTCATCCATAGTCAGGAACACCCTGGTTTCAGTGGGAGAAGCAGTGTATGACTGCACCTAGTGTGGTTACCTCATATGTCAGTGCCTGGGTGTGTAAGATAGGCAGGTGTAGGGGCATATGAAAGTTGGAGTGGAGGTTTACGGCAATGTAAAGTCTGCGGGTCTTCAGGTTGAGCTACTAGAAAGGGGATGTGCATGTTTTGCAGCTCACCAACACATTTAGGCTGAGGCAAAGGAACACTCCATGTCACCTCACATTGTGCTGGCAACTGACAGTGCTTAATGGGGAAGAAAATAGCTGTGAACCCACCTGGATTTGACTCACCTGTGAGGGAAGGTCTGTTGCAACCACCAATCATTGGGCTTTGAAAGGGAGAGAACATTGCTTATGGATTCTCACAATGTACAACACACAAGCACGCAGGCTGCCTTCTTCCTGGACATCCCTCAGCATTGATTCATTGATGGGTACACCTTTATGCACAGAGGGACCGTTTGGGATGTTGTGTGAGGAGGGTCAAAGGTCTCATTGTGGCACGAAGCCATGCCTACACATTGTACCCTCCCTACATCCAGTTGATGTAGTAGACTCTCAGCACACACCTACATCTAGAGTTCCACTTTCTGTAGAGCTGTCGCTGTGACGTGTTCACCAGATTATGCTCCCACACTTTCTCTGACTATGATTTCCCCTGTGAATTCCCTCAGAGGAGAGCTTCTTCTGAGCCTTAGATACTTCCATTCTCAGAGCTCCAGGATGGCAATTTCAGAGGATCTGGCTGTTTCTCTGCAGAGCTCATGGGAAGATTAGCAGAGACTACACTTGTAGAACAAGAGAAAGATGGTACCGTGGCCTGTGGTTTGAAGTGATGTGCAGTGAATGAGACTGACAGCATTGTTACTGTGAGAATGGCAAACGAATGAAGAGTGATACTTACTCATTTGGTAGGACATGGCCATCTCAATGACATAGGAATGGTCCCAATCATCTGCAAGGACTCGTAGAGGGTGAGGATCTGGATGTGGACAACAACATGGGTTTATGCTGTTCAGCTGTGGGCTGTATTCTGTATCAATAGAAAGAGGAGGAATGAGTGAGATGGTTGACTGTCCTAGTGCATATGGGCCAATGGTGATGAGGTATGTCCTAGTGGTATTGCTGTTGGACCGATAATCCAGAGATCCAGCCATTGTTCCGGGGACCCAGGTTCGAATCTCACTCGAGCAGATGGTGGAATTAGAATTCAATGAAAATCTGGAATTAAGAGTCTAATGATGACCATGAATCCATTGCCAATTGTTGGGAAAAACCCACCTGGCACACTAATGTATTTCAGGGAAGGAAGCTGCCAACCGTACCTGGTCTGGCCTACGTGTGACTCCAGACCCACAGCAATGTGATTGACTCTTAATTGCCCTCTGGGCAAATAGGCCTAGGCGATAAATGCTCTCGAGACAGCAATGCCCTCATCCCGTGAATGAATACAGGAGAAAAAGGTCTCCCAGGGCATGAGGAGGCAGCATTCAGGGCTTGCAAGGTTGATGGTGTGGGAGTTTCAGGAGTGAGAACAAATGAGAGAAGATGTTTTATGCAATCCTGAGGTGGCAACCACAGAATAGGCTGGCAGGGTGAGGTGGTACGGCCTCCTCTGCCAGCTCTCCGGAAAGACGACACCTCTCCTCTAGACCACCAAGACCTCCACGTTACTTTTATAAGGACACAGTCATACACCATGGGAAAAGATCCTTCTGTCCAACTAGTCTATGCTGACCATTTTCCTTTCCCAAATTCGTTCCACCAAGCTGCGTTTGGCCCATATCCCTTCAAACCTTTCCTATGCATATACTTATTTTTATCCAAATGTCTTTCAAACATTGAAACTATACCTGTATCTGACAATTCATTCCACACACAAATCAGTCTGTGTAAAAAAAGTTGCCCTTTATGTCCTCTTCAAATCATTCTCCGCTCACCTTAAAAATATACCCCCTATTTTGAACTCCATCAACTCGGGAAATGATGTTTGTTATTCATCTTGTCTATGTCCCTCATGATTTTATAAACCTCTGAACAGTCACCCCTCAACTTTTTACACTCCAGTGAAAGATGTCGAACCTATCCAGCCAACTTTCATAACTCAAATTCTCCATTCCTGGCATTATCCTGGTAAATCTTCTCTGAACCCTCTCCAGTTTAATAATATCCTTCCCTTCTCTGACATGTTCCAACTCTGTCTTTGAATGAACTGGGCGGCTTTGGACTGCCACTGCTCATCCAGGTGCACAGTGGCTTTTTAAGTATGGCACAGATGTAAGAGGTGCCAGTCTTTTGGTAGAAAAACACAGACAGGTAAGTTGAACAGAAATTGTGTATAAGAAACATTATAAGGCAATTAATATGGTGAGTTTAATAAAAAAAAACACTGGCAGAGCCTCATAGTGAAAAATCCCCCAAAAGTTCAGCACAACTCAGACTTAGTTAAAAAGTCATGAGAGTCATGAACTTAAAATAGAGGACTTGAAAATCATGAATTTTCTTTTATTCATTCATGTGATTGGCCATCAATGGCTGGACCAGTGTTTGTTGTCCTTCTCTAATTACCCAGGAGAAAGTGGTGGTGAGCTGCCATTTTGATCTGCTGCAGTTCTAGCGGTAAAAATGCACACAGTGCTATGAAGAAAATTCCAGGGCGCTAACCCAGAAGTATTGAGGAATAACAAGATAATTTCACATTAGGTGGTGCATACCTTGAAAGCCAACTTGCAGGTGCTGGTATGTCCTTCCAAGGATAGGGATTAGGAGGTTTAGAAGATGCTGCCAGAAGTTGTATTACTGCAGTACATCTGTGTTAGAGGTGAAGAGACTGAATGTAATGGAATGGGGGCCAGACATGTGGGCTGCTTTATCTGGGATGGAGATGAGTTTCTTGAGATGATGGAGGAACATTGCAGGTGAGTGGAAAGTATTCCATCACACACCTGACTCCAGAGTTTTAGATGGTGGATAGGCAGTGTGGAAACAGGAGGTGAGTTGTTCACCACAAAATTCCTAGCCTTTGACCGATTCTTTGCAGCCACAGTATGAACATAACTGGTACATATAAAGTTAGAAATCACAAGACACCAGGTTACAGCCCAACAGGTTTATTTGAAATCACAAGCTTTTGGAGTGCTGCTCTTTTATCAAATGAACTTCTCCCTGTGAAGGAGCAATGCTCCAAAACCTTGCGATTTCAACTAAACCTATTGGGTTATAACCTGTGTTGTGTAACATTCTGACTTTGTCCATCTCAGTCCAACACCGGCACCTCCACAGCAGGCCCATATAAATATATTAAGCTTCTGGTCAATGGCAACACTTCCAGGATGATGATTATCGGTGATTCAGTGATTGTAATGTCGTTGAATGTCAAGGGGTGATCATTTAAACTCATTATTTGAGATTTTTATGACCTGGCACGAGTACTACTCACTATTTTATCATCGTAAGTCTGGATATTGTCTAGGTCTTGTTGGCTATAGATAAGGGGTCCTTCAGTATGTGTGGAGTCTGAACTTCAGCCCTCACCCCGTGCCGTCATCCTCTATGTGCCGTGTCCAGGTTAAGTGTACTTGGTGAATTGGCAATATGCTGGGGATAAGAGTGTGCTGCTAATCACGCCCCACTATTGCATGATCTACCACAAATATATACATGACCAATTGAATAACTAAGATGTTGTTTGCTGACTAGGATAAAGCGAATCACATCAGGCTTTATCAATAAAGAAGAAAATAAATCTTATTCTTTAACAAATAGAAAAATGAATTGTTAATTATTAATATGCAGACTTATATCCCCTTTAAATCCATTATGCATTAATTCACTTGCAAACATCACAGACAGCATAGACAGTTCTGCAGAAATATGGGTATAAAGTATAACCAAACAGAAACAAATTCTGTGGATGAAGAGGTTAAACCAGAAGGATGTGATGAGGTGACTGTCCCACAGTTCATTTGTTTTTTGCAATGATATCATGTTGTTGGTGATTGCAAATGCTCCAAACTTTAGTAGTTAGTCAGTCAAATCTCGGTCTTTGCTGGAGCCTGAAGTTCTTATGTCAGCGTTGCCGAGCGTTATGAGTCAGTGCAGATCAAAAATGTATAAATAATGAAAAATCACATTTCAATCAGAGGTAATTTTTTGAAATTTTTGCCTGAGCTGAGTGTGTATTGTATACTGAGTCCTGTACATATTGGATAAGGACAACAGCCAGTGTGCTTAGCAGAGAGAAGAAACTGCAAATTCTACGCAAACTACAGAAGCAGTTTGTGGAAGGGGGATGTCCACTGGTTGAAGAGATGCATCCTGTGGACTAAAGACCTAAAGACTCCATCAGAAAAGTGATTGTGACAATATGAGGTGTCACAACTCAATTTATTCTGGGTAATCCAAGATGGAGGACGGGAAAAATTTCTGGCTGTAAGAGCTGCTCCTTTTTTTGAGGTATTTTAGGTGCTGGAGGTGATTTCCTCGAATTCCAGGAGCAGCAATTACTGTTTTATATGCTGTTGCATTGTTTTGGAACTTTGGAAACAAAAGTCAAAACAACAGCAGTCTTAAAAGGGAGAAGAGCAGACAAAAGAAGCACATGGTGAGGACAGTGCATGAGAGAGAGAGAGAGAACGAGAACCTGCACAGTTACTGCCTTTGCTGTTTTTGAATTAATGTGTCGCTGGACATCGGAGTGCATCTGGGAC
>NW_025207007.1:7284-12358 GCF_004010195.1 Chiloscyllium plagiosum | reverse complement strand
CAAATTTGGAAGGAGAGAGGAGACTGGTTTTGGATAGACTTGAGGCAGCTTTTTTTTAAATACAGTAGTTCATGTGTGGAATGAATGTTCAGAGGAAGTGATGTTACTTTCAAAAGACATTTGGTTAAATACATGAACAGGAAAGGTTTGGAGGAGGGATATGGGCCAAACACTGGCAGGTGGGACTAGATTAGTTTGTGAATATATTCAGCGTGGACGAGTTGGACTGAATGGTCTGTTTCTGTGCTGTATGACTCTGTAACTGTTCTGTACTTGTCTTAAAAACATTTTCTTGCTTTCCCCCATAAACATCCACTTCATTGTTGCTCAAAACTCAGATGAACTCAGCCTTGAATATATTCAATGACCACTAACTGCAGGAAGGCATCCACAATTCTGAACATAATTCCTCTTGTTAATATACCACTTGCTTTGCTGATTGCTTGCTGCACCTGTCTGACAACTGGCAGTGACTGGTGTAGAAAGACACTGAGCCCCCTTTCTATATCCACATATCATTCCCTATTCCCTTTTGCCCAAAACATAGACTGTCCTGCCCCTCAGATGCTGTCTGACCCGCTGTGCTTTTTCAGTGCCACACTTACTGACTCTAATCACCAGTACCTGCAGATCTCACTTTCTCCACATCTCAGTATATCACCATTTAAATAATACACTTCCTTTCTGCTCTTTTTCACAACTTCACATTGTTGTACTCTTTCTCACGTGTTTTCCAATTGTGGTCTTCTCTACATTGGGGAGACTGAGCATAAACTTGGGAACGGTTTGCTGAGCGTCGCAGGCAGGTCCACAGAGGTTGACTGGATCTCGCAGTCACTACGCACTTTAATTCCCCTTCCCACTCCCTTTCTGAAAAGACTATCTTAGGCCTTATCTCATTGCCACAATGAACCAAACAGCAAATTGGAGGAACACCTCATCTTCCACCTGGGCAGCCTATAGCCCAGAGGACTCAACATTGAGTTCTCCAGTCTCAAATAACCTCACTTCCCATCCCCCGCCCCCCCGACTCCCTTCTTAGCCGCTCACCCTCATTTACACTCCTCCCTGTCACTAACCAGATTTATTCCTCCCATTCACCAACCAGGTCAGACCCTTCACCTGTCTCCACTTCACCACCCTGCTCCCAGGACACCCTTTATCTGCACCCATCCCCAATCCTGAAGAAGGGTTACACCTGAAACGTCGACTTCTCCACCTCCTGATGCTACCTGACTTGTTCTGTTCTTCCAGCCTCCTGCCTGTCTATTTTGCCAATTGCGACACAGACGTGGAGCAACGTTTCCAGAGTCTGTCCCCACCCCGATTCACTCCCTTTCCTTTCAGTTGCTGCAAGTCAACAACTGAACCCCAGAATGAAGAAAAGAAATGGAAAAGGTGGTGAGAAAAGAGGAGTGCCGTACTCACAAATGTTGGACAGAGAAAGGAGATTGCAGTCTGGCGTGAAGCTCAATCTTCATTCAGAGAAACAGGAGCAGGAGCAGCAGCTTCAGAAGCTCATGATCCAACTTCCGCATTCAGACAATGGGGTGGCTCTGATTGGCAGGAGGACTAGACTCCTTCCGGTCCTCCAGTTCTCCCTATTGGTCAATCAAAAGAAGATCGCGCCCCTTTTTTGTCCGGACTGGGATGAGCATGCCCAGTGTTTTGCTGACGCCGGGCGAGCATGCTCTATCGGGATGGTGTTACTGACAGATTTTAAATGTCCAAATGCCAAAAGAAAAAAAAAGGGTTGGTCCACAATATTTTTTCCCGGTGGTTCAACATTTTATTGCTTTTGCATTTTGTCTCGCTGCTCCACCTTTGTACGTCTTTTCCCCTTGTTGAGAGAGTCTCCCCGTGAGCAGACTGTGGGCAGCGCTTTAACCAGTTACACAGACTGAAGAAACATTACACTATTCGCAGGAGGGAGTGACTGTACACGTTTCCTGAGTGTGATCACACTTTCAATTGTTCATCGGAAACACAGAGCCAAAAAGTCACCAGAACTGCAGAGAAGTTGTGGAAATGTGGGGACTGAGGGAAGGGATTCCATTCCCTGTGGGCACTGGAGATTCATCAGCTCAGTCGCAGTGGGGAGAGGCCGTTCTTCAAAAAATTATTACAACATTATTTCCCATTGACAAAAACACATTCACGCTGCCTGATTACCTTGAACTTATACAAGTGCCCGGTCATAATATCTTTGATAATAGCTTTGAACATTTTCCCCATTACATAAGTTAAATGGTCTGCATTTTCCTGTTCTCGGCCTCCCTTTTGGAAGAAAGGATTTTCCAATCTAAAGAAACCATGCCTGAAACTAATGAGGTTTGGAAAAATAAAACCTTTACATAAACTATTTCATTCGCTAATTTCTCTTTAAGAGTCCAGGATGAATTCCTTCAAATACCCGGCACTTATCAGCTCGTAGTTCCAACAGTTTACTCAGTACTAGTTCCTTGGTGATTGTAATTTTCTTCAGTTCCTCCCTCCCTTTCAATTCCTGATTTACAGCTAGTTCTGGGGTGTTACTTGTATCCTCTCCAGTGGTCAGATTCAAACTCTTTTCAATTCATCTGCCATCTCTTTATCCTCCGTTACTGAATCCCCAGACTCATTTTCTGCAGAACCAACACTTATTTTGTTAACTTTTTTTAAGAAAAGCTGACAAAACTTTGCAACCTCTTTTTATACTTTTTTTAGCTAACTTTCGTGCTACTGCCTGCATTATTTCTGATATTTTGCCACAGATCTCAACTCGAGCATCAACTTGTCTGCGCATTCTATTGAATTGACCTTGATTAAGTGTTGCAAAACACACAAGGGCAAATCTTTCCTCTCCAGAAAGTCTTAGTACTTAACATGATAAAATTCACTTTGAAATATTGTTCATCCAAATTTTACCAAGCACATACTACAGATTCAACATCCCACAATGACACCCAGTTTTGTTACGATCTTTAATTCTGAAGAGACATTTGAATACCCAGTGAGTAACTGGAAGAACTCTTCATTAAGTATTCACATTTTTAAACAAATAAAAATTACCAATTAACTGGAGTAACTTAGCAGAATGGGATGTCTGGCCTTGACAGGTCAGACAGAGAGGCACCAGCAAGAGCATTGCTCCCAGGACAGGACAATGGAAGCACCTCACCGCTTCAGAGGAGACATTAGCACCTACCTGTGAAGAGGAATGGAAGCTCCTGATCCATCGATACTGTCAGAATGTTGCTTTGTGTAGAGAGTTACAACATTCCTCTGATAACTGTTTTCCGATTAGCATCATTGTAACTAGATTACTCCATTTCCAGCAACAACATTTCACTGCCACCCAGAGAATTGGCTATGAGGTTGCTTTACTATCCAAAGCCATCCTGTGCCCACAACGTACCCCTGCCCTGAACCCCACCACCCTGCTCCCACTCACTCTGACCACCATTACGGATGACCACGACTGTTTAGACCTTGTCCAGCAGGTCGTTGTCACGTGCCCTGACCTCTCTGAAACACCTCTAGACAACTCTGACCTCATACTCTATACAGATGGCTCATCCTTCAGGCCCTCAGACCACTGCACACTGGCAGGATATGTCCTCTGCACTTCTTTCACAGTTCTAGAGTCAGCTGCACTGCCAATTGGCGCATCTGCACAAGCTGCAGAGCTGTTTGTACTTACTAGGGCTTGTGTCATTGCTAAAGGACACACAGCAAACATTTATCCTGACTCCAGATATGCCTTCAGAGTCATCCACAATTTTGCCACATTCTGGAAACAGAGATGCTTCATCACGTCAGCAGGGAGGCCACTACAACATGCTACGCTGATTTCTAATCTCCTGGAAGCAGCATTGTTACCCTCAGCCCTAGCAATTATCAAATGCCGTGCCCATACCTCAGCCATTGACCCGGTCACCCTCAAGAATGCCTCAGCTGACACAGCAGCCCGGAAGTCGCACTGCACCCCACCATCTACATCCTGCAGGCTCCCAGAATAGCGCAGGCCCCAGTATTCCCTGACCCCATGGAGGCTGTGCAAGCTATTCAAGAAACTGCTCCACAGCAGGAAAAGGGCAGTTGGGCCTGCACTGGGGCCACACAATCTCCTTCCCTCAACCTGCTAATACACCCTGATGGCCACATCATTTGCCCAAGTGCCCACCTACACACACTGGCCCTAGCAGCCCACTGCATTGGCCATACAGGCAAGAGGGGCATGATACACACTGTAACGCAGTCCTGGTATGGACCAGGATTCACTGCCGCTGCCCAAATCCTGCTGTAGCAGTGCCTCATCTGCCTGCAGAACAATGCAGGGAAGCCAGTTGCCAAGTACCTGCCAGTTCCTGAGGGGCCTTTCAGCCTCTTACAGATTGACTTCACACACATGCCCCAAAAACAGGGTTACAAGTACATCCTGGTCATCAACGACATGTTCTCCGAATGGATGGAAGCATTTCCCATAAGAAAGGATGATGCATGTATGGTAGTAAAATGCCTCCTAAAGGTGGCATCCCCAGATTTGGAGTTCCCAGTAGCATAACGATGGAGAGGGGGACTCACTCATGGCTTGGCTTGTGACCAGCATTAGCGAGGCACTAGGGATACCACGGCGACACCCCATCCCCAACCAACCCCAGTCGTCAGGCATGGTCGAGCGGATGAATGGCATCCTGAAGACCACACTGACTAAAACCACCCAGAAAATAGGACTGACCTGGTCAGACGCCTTGCCACTTGCCCTCTATGCTACACATGCGCAGCCAAACTGAACAGCTGTGCTCACCCCTTTTCAAGTACTTATGGGGCAGCCTAATCCCACTGCCACCAGACCCCTGACACTCACCACAGACACAGCCCTGCTTCTGACACAAGAGGCCCCACTAGGGTATGTCCAGGCCCTTAGCAGGAGCATTAGTGCTCACACAACCAGGTCAGGGCTGCATTGCCCACACCCCAATCATTGCCCATTCATCTGTTCTGACCTGGGGACTATGTCATGATAAAATCACTAGAAAAAGATTCTCTCTCCCCCCTCGGTGGAAAGGTCTGTACCTGATCCTGATGACAA
>NW_025207007.1:5260-6239 GCF_004010195.1 Chiloscyllium plagiosum | reverse complement strand
CATTCATTTATCACTCCCAGTCCCCTCCCTTCCCAAAGCCCATGCCACGCAGCAGACGAGCCCTCGCTGCCATTGAAGCAGCTCTCTACCTGATGTCACCCCACTCTGCAACTTTACAGTTACAGGTAGAAGCCCACAAACTCACTGTCACAGTACAGGAGGTGACAAACTCCACAGGAGACGCATTCGCCCAGCTGAACGTGGACGCTGTTGCCATCTGTACTGTGACTCTGCAGAACAGGATGGCCCTGGACTACCTACTCACTGTGAAAGAGGGCACGCGCAGAGCCTGACTGCAGGGACTGATAGCCCTCATCACTATCATTGCTGGGCTTAGAGCGCTAGCCATGGCTATCCGACTGTGCTGTTCACGCCTACGTACAATTCTGCTACCCTCTGTCCCCCTTACCACTCAGCTAGCACAGATCCACTGGGAGAACATCCCTGTCCCAAAAATAGCCTCTCCTGGACCAGACTCGGACACTGAGAGCTATCTGTCTGATACTGAGACCCCCACCCGACAATCCCCCTGGCTCCGGCTACATTGCCCCTTCTCGTCCCTCCCCTGAGCAAAACAAAAAGAAAAGGGGGGGGGGGGGGAAGTTGTGGAACAAGATCTGCCACTCTGCCAACCCACAATAGGCCCACAAAAGCAAAATTGGCCAAACTGTACCTAAAACACCCAGAATGCCCATGCAGGCTCGCAAACCAAACCTGACAGCACACACCGACAAAGGAGTACACTTCAACCTCATTAACAATGACATCGCACCACAGGTATCTCAAAGCCCCAAGGACAGTTTCACAACCCAACAATACCAAAGCCACGCAAAGAGCAGGTCAGACAGAGAGGTACCAGCAAGGTCTTGCTTCCAGAACAAGAAATGGAAGCACCTCACCACTTCAGAGGAGACGTTAACACCTACCTGTGAAGAGGAATGGAACCATCGATAGTCAGGATGTTACACTGTGTGAAGGA
>NW_025207007.1:0-4577 GCF_004010195.1 Chiloscyllium plagiosum | reverse complement strand
TTGCAGATACATTCAATTTTGATCAAAAAGCACACAACCTGCAGGCAGTTGATACATGTAATATTTGTAAATTCCTACTTTGGAAATAGAACCAGTCTGATTCAAACAGACAGACTCAAACCTCACACATTTCATTATTGTCTGAACTGAGATGAAACCTATTTAAATAAAACCTTAAGTCATCTCGAGAATCTGACTTCAAAGACTTTCTGGGATTTACACATTAATGAACTAAAACTTGCAATCTATTCTAAAAGACAAAAGACTTCACAACAATCTAGGTTTGTTCAATATATCCGATCAGTTGCACGATACTGTGATCTTTTGCTATAAATTCTGTCTTATGATCCTGCTCCACAGCTTCCTCATGAAGGAGTAACGCTCGGAAAGCTAGTGGTTCCAAATAAACCACTATAACCTGATGTGTGATTTTTTAAACTTGATCCAACCCAGTCCATCTCTAGCTCCTCCACATCATTTCTAGTGAAGGCAGCCCACCCCTCCCGGTGCTGCCAGTAAACTTTACAATGCTGATGAAATGACGCAGTACCTGCATTCATGAAAAATTTACAATTTTTAATGATATAGCTACTTATTCACTGCTCCATCAGATACATAACATTGGAAACTTAGTGCAGGAGGCTGAAAGAAATGAGCAGCTTTAAAACAAAAACCTCTTGGAGCTCAAAGCTTTCAATGAAAGTCTGAGCCCGGCAGTAAGTTCAGGTAACCTTTATCAAGACCCAACTTTATTACAGCTTCAGACTCCCCCAGCAAAAAGGTGTAGAAAAAGTAGCTTATTTTTTTTAAAACAGATCAAGGTCAAAGAGTACACAGTCCCCCCACCCCCCACTTTCTTTACTATTAGTCAGCACCAAGTTATCCCTTTGTAATTGGATCCTTGGTACAGCCTTAATCCGTAGGAAGTATTGCCTCACTCAGCAATTTCAACCCATACCCTGTATCCAAGTAAGTTTCTCCCTGTTCATTTCCACAGGTGGGGGAGTCAACCAAACTGCTCTGGGTCTGGAGTCACATGTAGGCCACCCGGGTAAAGGATGCAGCTGGGACAACTGACTGAATCCTTTCCTGCAACGGCAGTTTCCTTTCCTAAAAAGGACATGAGTGATTCAGATGGGGGATCTCACACCCCCGCCCCCAAAAATGGTTTCATCGTTAGATTCCGAACTCCAGACTTCTGACCGAATTCCAATTCCGCCATCTGCCACGACGGGATTCAAATCCAGGGGTCCAGTCGATAATGGGACTCTGCCATTGCTCCTTCAATCCCCCTGCCATGGCTCGTGAACTCGCAGGTGCCTCTGCAGGTGGGAAGAGCGGATGAATCCCTTCCCACACTGAGAGCAGGTGAATGGCCACTCCCCAGTGTGGACCCGCTGGTGGGCCAGCAGGGTGGAGGCCTGTGTAAAGCCCTTCCCACACTCAGGGCAGCTGAAGGGTCTCTCCCCAGTGTGGACCTGCTGGTGCTTCAGTCTGTCGGAGGAATTGCTGAAGGGCCTCTCCCCCGTGTGGACCCGCTGATGCCTCAGCAGGGCTGAGGAATTGCTGAAGGCCTTCCTGCACTTGGTGCAAAGGAACGGCCTCTCCCCGGTGTGGACCTGCCGGTGGGTCAGCAGACTGGAGGCCTGGGTAAAGCCCTTCCTGCATTTGGGACAGCTGAAGGGTCTCTCCCCCGTGTGGACCCGTTGGTGCTTCAGCAGGTCGGAGGAATTGCTGAAGGCCTTACCGCACTCTGTGCAGGGGGACGGCCTCTCCCCGGTGTGAGTGCGCTGATGAGTCTCCAGGGCAGAGGGGAAATGGAAACTTTTCCCACAGTCACCACACTTACATGGTTTCTCTACGGGACGGGATCGCTCAGGTTTTTCCATGGCCAAAACTACCCACAAAAATGTGTAGAGCCCCTCCCTGCCGTGAATCCCTCTTTCCAGGCTGTATAGCTATTTCTGGCTCCACACTCAGTGCACTGCAACAGTACAGTCTCTCATCCAGTCCCACTGATTCTGAAAACATACAGAAACAGGAACCAAAAAGCTTTGCTCGTTCTCACAGGATCACAGTCGAAAATTGTTGCGTTCCCAATGGATTGAGTGACTGTCCGACATTGACATCAAAGTGAGGACTGCAGACACTGGACACTCAGTGTCGAAAAGTGCGGCGCTGGAAAAGCGCAGCAGGTCAGGCAGCATCCGAGGAGCAGGAGAGTCGATGTTTCAAGCATAAGCCCTTCATCTGTTGATTTTGAAACTTCCAAATTCAGATCTTCAAATAATCTGTAAAAAGAGATTACAAAAATCATCACTGTCAGTGCAGAGTAGAAATTCAGAACAAGCAACTCTACTTTCTGCAAAACGTTTTTTTCTTTTGTTACTCCACAAAATTGAAAGCATCATCCCACTCTCTCTCTTCTCTCCCCCTCTGTTCTCACTCTGCGCTAATTCTCCTGAAGGTGCTGATTCAGGATCTTACAGGGGCAGAAAAGCAAAAATGTCAAGTCTGACATCTCTCTGAACTTTGGATAACTCCACCTGAAAGTTGATATCTTCCCCAATATTGGAATACTGCTGAGACTGAACAGGTCTGATTTTGGGAACTGTGTCAATTCAGGGTGAACCTGCAATGCAGCTTCTTGACGAACAATGAGACACGAAATGGTTAACATCCCCAGGAAGGGGGAGAAAAGGAGACATCAAGGTATTGACACCGACACAAGAGAGAAAGTTAACATGCCGATCAGGTATCCAGAAACAATCTAGGCCCGTTTGCCACCACTTGGCCCATTTTCCTTTAACACCTTCCTATTCATATACCCATCCAGATACCTTTTAAATGTTGTGATTGCACCAGCCTCCACCATTTCCTCTGGCAGCTCATTCCTTACACACACCGACCTCTGAATGAAAAAGTTGCCCCTTACGTCCCTTTTAAACCTTCCCTTCCCCACCCCACCTGCCCACCCTGAACCTATTACCCTTACATTCTGGAGTATCCCACCTCAAGGAAAAAACCTTGACTATTTACCCCATCCATGCCTCTCATGATTTTATCAACTTCAGCCTCCAGCGCGCAAGGGGAAACAGCCTCAGTCTGCTTGGCCTCTCCCTATCACTCAAACTCTCCAACCCTGGCAACATCCTTGTAAATCTTTTCTGAACCCTTTCAAGTTTCACAACATCCTTCTGATAGGAGTGAGACAAGAACTGCACACAACCTTCCAAAAGTGGCTATGGTTCTGCTGAACAATGGCAATTTAATTCCAAAATATTAATTTCTTCATGAGAAGGGAATAATTGGCAATGTAGCTGTAATAGGCTTCTTGCGGAAGAGTGAAGAACTGAGTGAGAGAACTTTCTATTAAAATGGAGAGGAACAGAGGTGATTCTGAGACTGGGGACTTAAATCTAAAGCAAGGAAATTACAATGGCAGCGGCGCAAACAGGCCACAACAAATGAAGGAACATTTTTGAAAGAAATGACAAACATTTAAAGAGCACCTGGAGGAACTGCAACAGTTGTCCATTCCTGCCTGAAAAAATAAAACACAGAAGGTGACACAGCCACGGCTAACAAGGGACATGATGGATAGGACTAGATTCAAAGGAGTGGTGTACAAATTGGCTCAAAATAAAGTAGCAGATCTGAAGACTGGGAGCAGTTCAGGTTTCAACAAAAGGATTGGTCAAAAGGGGAAAATGGGATATGTGAAGAGGAAAAAAAATAGAGAAAACAATAACAATGAGAACAGGCAAAATTCTCATTGGAACAAAGAGATGGCAGACCAATTAACCACATATATTGCTTCTATCATCACAAAACACAGGTAACATCCCATGTTGGGGAACACATGGTCCAATGAGAGCAGAACTGAAGGAAATGAGCAGTTGTGGGGAAGTGGTGTTGGGGAAACTGATGGGATTAAAAGTTTACAAATCCCTGTGCTGGTAATCCACACCCCAAACTATGGTCCGAGGTCGTGCAATTGGCAAATCTTGGGCTGATCATGGCAGAACTGTTTAATGGTAAGGTCCTAGGGAGTGTTGCTGAACAAAGTGACCTTGGAGTGCAGGTTGATAGCTCCTTGAAAGTAGAGTCACAGATAGATAGGATAATGAAGAAGGTGTTTTGTATGCTTTCCTCCATCGGTCAGAGTATTGAGTACAGGAGTTGGGAGGTCATGTTGCAGCTGTACAGGACATTGGTTAGGTCACTTTTGGAATATTACATGCAATTCTGGTCTCCTTCCTATCAGAAGAATGTATGAACCTTGAAAGGGTTCAGAAAAGATTTACAAGGATGATGGTTGAGGGATTTGAGCTATAGGGAGAAGTTAAACATGCTGCCGGTTTTCCATGGAGAGTCAGATGCGGAGGGGTGATCTTATAAAGGTTTATAAAATGATGAGGTGCACGGATAGAATGAATAGACAAAGTCTTCTCCCTGGGGTGGGGTAGTTGATAACTCTAGAACATAGGTTTAGGGTGAGAGGGGAAAGATTTAAAGGAGATGTAAGCGGCAACTTTTTCACGCAGAGAGCGGTAAGTGTATGGAATGAGCTGCTG
>NW_025207006.1:2568-12357 GCF_004010195.1 Chiloscyllium plagiosum | reverse complement strand
CTTGGATGCTGCCTGACCTGCATCAGAAAGGGGATACAAGCAGGGAAGGGGATGGAGCAGCAATGGCAGAGGTTTCAAGCTGTAATTTAGGAAGCACAATTGAAATTCATGCCTCACATCTGCTTCTCGTCCCTGAAATAAATGTCGTAAATCTGCACACACACTGATGCCCGTTACTTTGTGATTGAATAGTATCATTAACAGACTTTGTGAACCACGGGTGGCTCATCTTCTGTCGAGTCCTTCTTTTCGAACAGAAAAAATAATGTGTGAGCAGTATGGGATATCTGCTTGAATGTCTATCCATGTATACCCACTGACCTTCCTCTGGGTGTAATTCCACATCACGAATCAGACCAGAGGTGAGACAGAAATCGATATGGTTCACTCAGTAGAGCGAAGACATTTCTCCCATTCACACTTTAATATACATCCAAATTACATCTGTTTCTCTTTCACCACAATCAAAAGTCTCTCCTCTGTGACATTGCATCTCCACATTTTCTGTTTCCCATCATCCCTCGTCCACTTTTGTCAAGGGATTAAAACGTCCTTTTCAATTCTGAAGGGTCAATCTGGACTTGATACACTACCTCTGTTTTTCTGTCTTCACAGATGCTGCCAGAACTGCTGACATTCTCCAGCAACTTCTGGTTTTGAACAGCTTGAAAGACGTGTATCAAAGCTGCTCAAACGCCCTGTCCAATATGGAGCACCATACTCTGGGATGTGAACAATAACGCAAGATGTATAAATTCATTGGTTCTAAAATTAAACAAGATTGGCATCATTGACACTACCAAGTTCTTAAACAAGGCCATGGAGAGAAGCATAGAGAAACAGTTGCAATGTTAAAACCGAAAGTGGCACGATTGGACGGAAAAGGTTCTGATGAATATCAGAATTGGAATCGTTACAGTGTGGAAACAGGCCCTTCGGCCCAACAAGTCCACACCAATCCTGTGAAGACTAAACCAACCAGATATATTCCCCTATCCTATATTTACCCCTGACTAATTGACCTAACCTGTACATTCCTAAACACTATCGGCAGTTTAGCAAGGCCAACAACCTGCACATTTTTGGATTGTGGGAGGGAACCGGAGCATGCGGAAAAAAGAACTGGCACAGACACAGGGAAAATGTGCAAGTCAGAGGATGGAATCGGACCTGGGTCCCCAGCGCTGTGAGGCAGCAACGCTAACCGCTGAGCCCCGGAAAATATTTAGGGGTTTTCAGAAACATGACAAGCAAGAGGTGTGACACCATGGACAGGCACTCAGAGGAATGAGAATACTAAAATGGAAGTGTTACCTGGAAGTTCATGTGATACTGTAGATCACAGAAGGAGAATTGTATTCAGTTACAACCTGTAACGTTTTGTCCAGTCTAATATTTCAGTCTATTATTCCCATTATTGGATTGATGTTTCATTGACGATTCTGGATGAATATACCAGGGTCAGAATCACGTGTACCCAAAACTGATGACAATCCATTTAAAGCTATCACACTGACTACTGTACTTACATTCCAAACAGCAAGACTAATATCTGATAGAGAGGGCAACATGATTACAAAGCAAACATATCAGATCGAAGCTCTGCAGTCCTGCCACATCCAGTCAGAAATCGAGTTGAAACATGGAACAACTGACGAGAGAAAAGGACTCCACAAATATTATTTGAAAACAATGTTCATTGGGATTAGGGCGTCGCTGACTAGGTCAGCATTTATTGCCCAGAGGACTGTTAAGATTCAATGACATTGCTGTGTGTCTGGAGTTACATGTGGGCCAGAGCAGGTATGGATGCTAGTTTCCTTCCCTAAAGGACATCAGTGAACCAAATCGATTTCTCCCACAATTAGTAATTGATTCATGATCATCATTCAACTCTTAATCCCAAACATTTATTGGATTTGAATTCCATCATGTACTGTAATAGGATTCGAACTCAGGTCACCAGAACATTACTGGGGTTAGCAAGGCCAATAACCTGCACATTTCTGGATTGTGGAAGGGAACACATCAGCAGAAACATTACTTGGCTATTGCTTTAACATTCCGCGAAAAAATGGAAACTTCCTGCACATCAGTGTAAAAGACAAAGATGCAGTGTATACACCATCCTCAGCCAGAAGTGTTGCTTGGATGATCCCCACAGAAGCACAGAGGCCAGACTTCAAACAATTAGATTCGCTGCACGTAACATGAAGAAAAAGCTGAACACAAAGAGAATGGGCCCCGACACCATTCCTGCAATGGAACTAAAGACTTGTGCTGCACAACAAACCGTGTCTCTGTGGAAGCTGTTTCATTCCAGCTCCAACTCTGACATCTCCCTGGCAAGGTGGAAAATTGCACAAAAGTGTCCCGACCCTAAGAGGAGAATAATTATAATCTGACTAATTACCACCCCCTCAGTCCCATCATGAGAATCAAATTGATGGGAATTCCTTTGACGGAACGGTCGACCAGCACAGAAATAATGTGCACAGTGCTGTGTCCGATAGGCTCCCATGTGGAGACGGTGTTGCTATGGAAATGTCACTGGATTACTTATCCAGACCAGAATAATGCTCTGGCAGCTGGTGGACGTTAGAAGCAATTAATAAAATATCGAGATCTAAAATCTGGTGCCAGTAATATTGACCTTGAAGCGCATGTCCATTGTCAACGTAAATTTCCTTCCCCAATGTACATTCAGGAAGTGAATCTCCCGTGCTTTCCTGGTCGAGCCAAAAAGTGACTCCAGACACACAGACATGTGCTAAACTCTTCAATGGTCTCCGAAGCGGCCATGCAAGGCCGTTATATCAAACTTCTCCGAGATCTCAATGGACAAAAATTAGATAACACCCGGCACCAGCCTCTGTATTGGCAAAGGGAATAGGAAGCACAGTCCTGTCGACACTGCAGAGACCTCCTACCTTACATCTGAGAGTTTATGACAACATTAACAGAGCTTTCCCACAAACTGCACAGAAACATTGCGAAATGAGTCGGCCTTTCAACACATTGAACCTTCCCCAATCTAGGTTTTGACTAAACAACTCTTCAATTAACTTTTCCCTATCACTACATACTGTATATCCTTTGAAGTGATCATATATCAGAAAAATATGAAGTAGGAACTTTGGTCCGTCAATTTTGCTCTCCCAATCAATATAACAATGGCTGATCTTATATTTCCACACCAAACTCCTGCTGCAACTTCTTCCCTTTAGTGTCTAGAAATCCTTATTTATATTCAGTCTTATGTGGACAGAATTCACCAGGTTCACCAGTCTGTGAGTGCAGACATTTATTGTCATCTCAATGCAGAGTGGCTTGTCTGTACCTAATAATGTGACCCTTGTTATAGACGTCCCAGCCAGTGGAATTATCATCCCTGCTGCAAATCTGTTTCACCCTGTCAGAGTTTTATATATTTCACTGAGATCTCCACCCATTTTCCTAAACTCCATGGAATACAGGCCCAGTCGCCTCAAACTCTGCTCCCACAGCAAGCCTGTCATCTCATAGGTCAATTTGGTCATCCTTCACTGCACTCCCTCGATGTCAGGTTTGTGCTTTATTAGGTAAGGAAACCAATACTGCACACAATATTGCACAATGTTCGAGATGTGGGCTCAGCAAGGCCCTGTGTAGCTGCAGTAAGACACATCTGGGCTCAAATCCCCCGGAAATGAAAGTCAGCATACTATTTATCTTTCTACCTGCTTTCTGTTGCAGAAGGATTCATTTCTGTGACTGGTGTACAAGGAGATCGAGATATGTCTCCCCACTTGGTGGGTCAACGTATACTGGTCAGTGTGCCAATATCAATCTCAGTATTGACTTCTGGCTTCAGAACTCACTGCCCTGAATGGACCTTGGAGTTTGGTGAAGAAGTCAACGAAGGTATACACAGAAGTTTCTTCATGCAGCAACTTCTTCACATTAATTCCTTTTGACATGCTAGCCTGTCCGTCTATTTTTCCTACCAAATTGCTCAATGTTACGTCAATCCACATTGTTCTTCAACTGCCACGTATTTTACCATTTCGTCGACTTGTCTCAATCACCTTGAAATGTTTTTATATCCTCTTCATCCACTCACAAACTCAGTTTGGTACCATCAGCAGATTTGGAAAGATTATGTTTAATAATCATGGACAAATGTTTGATCTGTTTTCTGAATAGATGGGGCCCAAACATCAATTCCTGGATTATCCGGCTAGACATTGCTTTCTACTCCAAAGTATATTGAACGATTTATGCTGATTCTCTTTTCCCTGTCAGCTCTCCTATTCTCAACCCATGCCAGTATATTAGATCTAGCTGTTACACACTGTTATGTGCCAGGACAGACCCCCTCAAATCATTCCAAGGAAGTAGCACAGACCCAACTTTTGCTCGGTGACTTAAGCAAGTGGAAGGCGGATATTCCAGGAGTGATGCAGCTGGTCAAATCACTTAGTTTTAAACAAAACAGAATGTCTTTGCAAGATTACTGAGTGAGACGCAAACAGAAGAGGATACAATACAGAGTAACCTATTTGAAAACCCAACAGATTATCCCAATTTAATGTTGGTGTTCCAAGTACTTGATATAATCCCCATAATTCCAGAGAATACAAAGTTCTGGGTGAAGAGGTTCCTTCTCAATTCAATCCTAAATCTACTCCCTCTAATATTGAGGCCATTTCCTCTTGTCCTAGCTTCACCTGCTAGTGGAAACATCCTCTCTATTCCTATCGTATATACTCCCGGCATAATTTTATATGTTTCTATGAGATCATCCCATCATTCTTCTAAATTCCAATGAATATGGTTCCAGTCTGCAAAGTCACACCTCATAAAGCAACCCCCTCACCTATGGAATCACCCGAATAAACCACGTCTGCACCCCCTCCAGTGCCAATATAGCCTTCCTGAAGTAAGGAGATCAAAACTGTATGCAGTATTCCAGGTGTGGCCTCACCAGCACCCTGGACAGCTGCAACATAACCTCCCTGCTTATAACCTCAATACCTTTAGCAATGAAGGGCAACATTCCATTTGCTTTCCTCGGTAATTGCTGTACTTGCAGACCAACCTTCTGTGATTCATGCACATGGACACGCAGGTCCCTCTGTATTACAGCATGCTACAATGTTTTACCATTCAAGTAATAATCATTTTTACTGGCACTCCCAACAAAATGGAGGATATCATCTTTATCAACATTGTATTCAATCTGCCAGACCTTTACCCACTCACTCAAAGTATCTATGTTAATCCACGAAGTCTCGGTCCTCTGCATACTTTGCTATGAAACATATCTTCGTGTCATCTGCAAACCTTGACCCACTACACGTTCTCTCCAACGCCAAATCATCTATATAAATTGTGAATAATTGTGGCCCCAACACCGATCCTTGAGGTACACCACTAGGTATTGATGGCAAGCCAGAATATCACTCACTTACACTCACAATTTGCTTCCTGTTAGTCCAGCAATCCTTTATCTATGCTGGTACTTAACCCGTAACACCATGCACCTTTTTCTTATGCAGCAGCTTCTTGTGCGTCAACTTGTTGAAGACCTTTGGAAATCTAGGTACACCATAGCCACTGGGGCCTCGTTGATCACCTTGCTCGTACTGTCTCCAAAGATTTCCAAAACACTTGTTAAACATGACATGATGCATCTGCGCAATAGGACGATTTCTATCGAAATGCCCTTGCTATTTCTTCCTTGATAATACACCCAAGCAGTTTCCCCACTACACAGGAAAAGCTAACTGGTCTATAATTCCCCATATTTTGTTTACCTCAATTTTTAAACAGTGGCGTCACATTTGCTGTTTTCCAATCTGCTGGAACTGCCCTGGAATTCAGCAAATTTTAGCAAATTGCCACAATTCCATTTACTATTTTCCCGCTACCTCTTCTAGAACCCTAGGATGCATTCCATTAAGGCCAGGAGACTTGCCTACCCTCAGCTCCGTTAGCTGGCACAACACTATCTCTTCCATAATAAAAATTGTTTCCAAGGTCCTCACCTACCTCCGTCTCTTTGGCAATTACTAGCATGCTATTAATGTCTTCCACAATGATGACAGATACAAAACACCTGTTCAATGTCTCGGCCATTTCGTCATATCCTATAACTAAATGTCCATTCCCATCCTCTAAAGACCAACATGTACTTGAGTCATGCTTTTTCATTTTATACATTTATGGTATATACAATCATCTATCTATCTTTATATTCTGTACTTGTTTTTCTCTCTCTCGTGGTCATTCATACTTTTCTTTATAGTTCATTTTGTGGCGTTCTGTTGACCTTTAATGTTTTCCCCAATCTTTTGGGTTTCTGCTGTTCTTGACCAGTTCGCATTCATTCTCTTTCAATTTGGGAGCGTTCCTTATTTCCTTAGACACAATTGACAGATTACCCATTTTCTTAGAGTCTTTCCTTTTCACTGGAATATACTTTTGTCACGGAAATTAAAATTCTCCTTTGAAAATTCTCCACTGATTGTCAACTCTCTCATCATGAAGTATTTGTTTCGAGGTGTTTTTCGCCAACTCCTCCCTCATTCTATTGTCGTCTCCCTTGCTGAATCACAGCAACCTGGTATTGAATTTTATCTTCACACTCTCCATCTGTATTCTAAAGTCAACCATACTGTGATCACTCCTTCATTATGATGTGAATAATTATTCTTGTCTCATTGTACATGACCAGACTTACGATACCTTGCTCATCATTATGCATGCTTTTATTTTAGACTTGAAAGCATTCCCAAGTAGTCAAACCCAAAATTTGTGGATTCGCTGCTTTTAAGACATCCATGAAAAATAAAACAAGGCCAGAATAAACTTGTTAAAGGAGTAGCATTGTCACAATACCAGACTTGGGACTTCCTCAAAAACGTTTCTGATAATCCAAGTTCACTGCATCCATTGCTGCGCCATAATTTATTTCCCATTCAGTTTCTCAAATATGAGTGGCCTTTAATAAATCGGCAATGACTTTATCTATGTTCATTACTCTATAATTAATGTAATTTTCAAAGTTCCCTGAAAATGCGTCCTTTCTCATAGACTCTTGTATTGTCCTGATTGTTTTTTTTTTCGTGCTAAGCAGACTGTTTCCCTGCCTCCTTTTGAAATACTGGGATTACATTTGCTGCTGTGAAATCTGTGAATTCAGTTGCAGAATCAAGCATTTGGAAGAGGATAAACAGAGTATTCATTATTACCTTGGTCATCTCCCTCAGTAATTATCGAGAAGATTACCAAGTCATGGGGATGTATTAGATTTCAGTCAAAATATTTTTTCCAAAACTGTTTATGTACAGATTTGATTCTATTTACATTTTTCTCAGTGCACTGAGAAGTGCTTGGAGTTTACTTTTTGAAACGTTTTCTTTTGTGAAGGCAGAAAAGATGTGGTTGCTTAATAATCCTGCCATTTTCCTGTTCTCTGGTTTCAGCCTGTAAGGAAGATACAATGATCTTCTCTAACATTTCACCTTGGTATACTGTATGTTGAGAAGCTTTTACATTTCACTCTTGTTAATGTACGCTTTATACACCCATCATTTCCTGTCTTATGCTGCTGAGTGATTGACCTTCCACAGCCATGCAATCACAGAAGCATCCTCTGTACAGTCAGAAATACAGTACAATCTACATTCGTCCCACTTTCATGCATCAGGCCCACAGACGTGAGTGTTATGACACTTCAGGTGCTTGTCCACGTACCTTTTAACGGCTGTGCGATGACCCACAACAACTTCCCTCTCAAAAAGTGCATTCCAGACGCCAACATCCTCTGGGTGTAAAACCATCCTGAAATCCTCTCTAAACCTCAAGCCCTTCACTTTAAAAGCGTGCTCCTTTGTTCTTGACCCTCTGACTTAAAGGAACCGCTACTGTCTACCGACCCTGTCCATGCCCTTCGTAATCTTACCCTTCTGAATCACGTTCCCCTCAGTCTTCTCTGCTCCAAAGTAAATAACCCGAGCTTATCCAGCCTCTCTCCATAGCTGATATGCTCCATTCTAGAGAACATCCTGGTGAATCTCCTCTGCGCCACTTTCAGTGCAATCGCATCTTTCCTGTAATGTGGATCCCTGCACCGCACATAGTATTCCATCTTGGCCTAACCAAAGTGCTATATAGCTCTTGTAATCTATGCCACGATTAGTAAGGGCTATGCCTGCTGTCTCCAATTACCTCTTTACTAATCTATTACCCAGTCCCGTCATATACCAGGATGTGTGGAGAAGCACCCTCTAAACTTGCGAGTCTGCTGCCATTTATTGAGTCCTCCACTGCCTGATTCATTCTTGCAAAGTGCATCACCTCATATTTATCAGGGTTACATTCCATCTGCCATTGATCTGCCCATCTGACCATTCCATCCGCATCTTCCTGTAACGGAAGTTCTTCCTCCTCACTGCCAACCACCCGAATAATCTATGTGACAGACACAAACCTAATTTTTACACTCATCCCATGCCCATTCACATTCACATTTGTATCATTTATGAATACCACAAATAATAAGGGACACAGCACTGACATACAAACAGTCTTCAACAACCACCTATTTTCTGCAATAGTTTCTCGAACACTGATCTGATACTCAAAGGTCTGTAATTCCTTGGTCAATCTCTGCAGCCCTTCCCATAAAGGGTATTCTCCAGTCCTCGGCACCTTAACTGTGACCAGATTGTATTTAAACATTTTCATCAGCGCCTTTCATCTCTTGTCTCCAACAGCAGCCTGAGATGTAATTGAGCTGGACCGAGGGACGTGTCCAATTTTATATTAGCCAAAACTATAAATCCCTGTATACATCTTACATCAATCTGCTCAAGAGCTTCTCAGTCCATCTTCTCGAATTCTGTTTCTGCATCCTCCTTCTCCCAAGTAAGACAGACATGAAGCTCTCATATATCAATGTTCACCAGCTTCACAAACAGATTCCCGCCTTGATCTCAGGAAAGTTTCGTCAGCAGAAAACGTTGCTATCTGAGGGATTAATGTGGAGAATGTCCATTCAGTATATGGGATCAGTATATTTTATTTCGATCAAGACATCAAAATTGTATACAATGCTCCGGGTACTGTCTAGGAGAAAGGGAGGACTGCAGATGCTAGAGATCAGAGCTGAAAATATGTTGCTGGAAAAGCGCAGCAAGTCAGGCAGCATCCAAGCAGCAGGAGAATCGATGTTTTGCACATAAGCATTCCTGAAGAAGGGCTCATGCCCGAAACATCGATTATCCTGCTCCTTGGATGCTGCCTGACCTGCTGCCCTTTTCCAGCAACACATTTTTCAGCTCCAAGTACAGTCTCGCCAGCAGTCTGTGTAACTAGTGCAGAATGTTTTTACTGCTCGTCTGAACAAATTACTGCAGAAGCTGGAATCTGTACTGAATCTAACAAATGCTAGTCATCACATTGAGTCAGACAGCATCCGTAAAGAGAGAGCAAGTTAATGTTTTGTGTCCAGTTGACCCTTCATCATCTGTATTCGGATTCCCTTTAAATGAAGGCAAACGTAACATTTACCTTCCCTGTTTGTATATGTTCCTTCCAATACCCTTTGCTTTAATGCTTTCTGCTAACTTACCGTGTGTACTGATTAAGAATCCGCCTGAATATCTGACTACATTGCATCCATTACTTCTCTATGTTTAGGTCTACAAGATATATCTTCAAACAGAACGTTTTTAAATGATAACTTCCCTTTCATAAATGCAGAATAATTCGCTTGAAGTTTGCTATTACTTTCTCAGTGTC
>NW_025207006.1:0-785 GCF_004010195.1 Chiloscyllium plagiosum | reverse complement strand
CTCTATGACTCTATGGCTCTATGACTCTCTGACTATGACTCTATGAATCTATGACTGTATGGCTCTATAACTATGACTCTCTGACTCTACGACTATGACTCTATGGCTCTATGACTCTATGGCTCTACGGCTCTATGACTCTAACTCTATGACTCTTTGGCTCTATGACTCTATGGCTCTATGACTCTCTGACTATGACTCTATGAATCTATGACTGTATGGCTCTATAACTATGACTCTCTGACTCTACGACTATGACTCTATGGCTCTATGACTCTATGGCTCTACGGCTCTATGACTCTATGACTCTGACTCTTTGGCTCTATGACTCTATGGCTCTATGACTCTCTGACTATGACTCTATGAATCTATGACTGTATGGCTCTATAACTATGACTCTCTGACTCTACGACTATGACTCTATGACTCTATGGCTCTATGACTCTATGGCTCTACGGCTCTATGACTCTATGACTCTAAGACTATGACTCTATGACTCTATGGCTCTATGACTCTATGGCTCCATGGCTCTATGATTCTATGGCTCTATGGCTCTATGGCTCTATGGCTCTACGGCTCTATGACTCTATGACTCTAAGACTATGGCTCTATGACTCTATGGCTCTATGACTCTATAGCTCCATGGCTCTATGGCTCTATGGCTCTAGGACTCGATGGCTCTATGTCTCTCTGACTCTACGACTTTATGGCTCTATGACTGTATTACTCTATGGATCTATGACTCTATGGCTCTATGACTCTATGGCTCTATGGCTCTATGACTC
>NW_025207005.1:2031-12356 GCF_004010195.1 Chiloscyllium plagiosum | reverse complement strand
TATTCTTCTATGTTCTATGTTCTATGTTCTAGCTGAACGCTTTTTCAGTAACACTGAAAATGGGCTCCGGCAAGGGCAAACAAAAAGAGGGTACACAGAGGAATTTGAATGGCCAACCAAAAGTTTATGACGTGATAAATAATTATGGCCCAGGTTCTCTAAAGCAGTTAGAATTAATGATCAAGGAATGTGGTTTTCCGGAGGGGGGATATTTTAGTAAAAGGCATTTGGAAATTGAGGTTGGAGGAGAGAGACAAGGAGAAATGGAAGGGAAAAATAGAATCTGTGAATTTGATGCTTATAACATGTAGAAGGCTGAGGCTAATATCAGGGAAAGGAAGCCTCAAGTAAACTATAGATCAAATATGCGTACAAACACTCATGCACTCGCAGATACGCCCGGTAAATAACCTAACGATGCTGTACAGTCTCTAAAGTCTGTTCAAGACCCTGACCTTGATGACTGCCCTCGAAGACCTGCAGACCCCTACGAGAACCACCTGGCGAAGGTTCCAGCCAGCAGACTCCACCTCAGGGTCTACTAAAAAATCGATAACAAATCGTACGTGCAACCAACTGAAGCAAGAAGCCCCAAATGATAATGACCACTCCAAGACAGAAAGTCATCCAGGGCCTGCTCGCAATGTCCCCAGGTTGGAAGATGAGTCAGACGATGAGTGGTTTCGCGTACGATCATTTTACCAGGTCGTTCTGTAAGCCCAAACGGTTGAAGCTGCAGCCAGAAGGGTGCGCAGTGCTTTTCCACAGACCATGGACCATGAAGGATTTGGAAAGTGCCAATGGGCAGTTGCCTGACCCACGCGTGGTTGGAGGTAATATATTCGCTGAAGAAGTGACAAAGGTCTGTACCGAGTTCTGTCTCACGTCACGTGAGACGAGAAGACTCCTGGGACGAAAACTGAACGTGGATGTCACCAAAATCAAGGAAACATGGCCAGCCGTAAACGTCCATACCAGATGAACCGACCCGCAAGCGGGAGAGAATGGACACTTTAATGCTTTTGTTGCAGCACTGGCTAACGCTTGTAGGGAGGCATTCCTAGTGCAAATGGAAATGACCAAAGTAACAAGATGAAAACAACGAGAAGGTGAGACAGTGTCCCACTACCTTAGTGGCCTCACTGAAGTCCATAACGCCATAGTGGACTGAGACCACCTGAAGACATAACGGCTGCAGAAATCACGCTGTATGAAGCACACCTGCGGAACAGCTTCATCAAAGGAATGGAAGGCGAAAGAGCGAAAAAGGATTAAGACACATGTACTACCTTGGAAACAGGAAAGCTGAATTTGATAGAACAATATGTGTTACATGCTGAAAAATTGCTTTCGCAAGAGAAGGATAAGTGGAAACTAAAGATTGAACAGCAAATATATAAAGCTCAGCTTATTATGATGCCGATAGTCGCCTTGCCGTTGGAGGGAGGTGCTACAGAAAAAGAGTGCAGAAGAGGCGCTGGCAGAGGGAGATCTGGCGGGTGCTTTGTTTTTGGAGCAATGGCCACTGGGCTTGACAGTGCCCTCGCAGACAGCCATAATTGGCCCTGGAGGCTGGACAGCAGGATGTCTGATGAGGAAGGCTGATGTGGAGGTGGGCAGTCCACAAGGTAAAGGTAAGCCTCTTTCGCTTATGCTTGGAAATGAAGAATCGCTAATGTTAATCTCTTTTACCAACCTTACGGGCACTGAAACATGCCCCAGCCCCATACTGAGCGGTGGGATTTGAGAGCGTGGACTATATGTTCAGTACAATAATGATAAGTATACGTTAATGCCTACCTCTATCATATGTGTAGAAGGTACCCCAGTTATCGTTTTTGGTAGATACAGGGGCATCCCTGAAAGGCTTTGTAGTGACAATGGAACACCAATTGCCAATAATGCCTTACAGCAAAATCAGTGATTATTTGGGAATAAACATGAGACAACACTGTGTCTACCACCCAGCGAGCGGTGGGGCAGTGGAAAAAGAAAATGCTACCTTAAAAAATAATTTGACAAAATGTTGTGAGGAATTAGAGATGGCATGGACAAAGGCATTTCCAATTGTGCTGATGCATATGAGATCTAGGAGGAGAGGAAGGTCTAATCTTACGCCTTTTGAAATTTTGATCGGTAGGTCGCTTAACACAGAATTGGCCCGAGACCAAAGGTACGACAGATAACAGACCACTGTGAGGATGAGATGTTGTTTTACTGTATGAAACTCTCTACACTTTTGTTCGAAATGCAGAATCAAGTGAAAGCAGCACTACCCCAACCAACAGAAGGGAAGCTGCACGATCTAGAACCTGGAGACTGTATAGTGGTGAAAGACGTCAGGAGGAAAAACTCGAAAGCGAAGAGTTTCATGTGGCGTCTAAAATGCTCCTTACAATACAGACAGCTGTTAAGATCGCTGGCTTTTAGCTATCTGGCTCTGTAGATATTTTTTTTTAAAATCTGACTCTATGTTTTGTTGCCCTGGTTGTCGTAAAATGACAAGGAGGGGGAAAATGTAATAGAAAATTAACAAAATTAACAATTACTCTGAAATCCAGTTCCGCTAAAATTTGAAAGACAATGCTTTACGAAATTTAAACTTTCTGACACTTTGCTGAAGTCTCAATCGAAGGATAGCTTGTCTCTGCAGAACTTTGTAAACTTTAAACATGAGAAAAATATAAGAACAGTATGTCCACAACAAGGGAATGAAAAGAGTAACAAATATAGCCTCCACAGTCTTTGTCCTTGAGAGCGTGTTAAGAAACAGTATATGACGAATATATGAATTATGCTCAGGCTCTTGCGCAAGGCATTTTGGTCAAGTGCATGTGGTCCCTCTGCAATGCAGAGGTTAAAATTATTAAAGCTCATTTTGGTTGCTCTTGTTAATAGTTGAGTCGAATCAATTTAATTTTCCCGACAGACCAAAGTGCTTTTCCTCCCTCTGTAATTCAAATAGCGCTCCACTGCACCATCTGCTTTCCCGTTCCAATGCTCTAACGTCGCCCTCCCAATGCAATAAATCAGTTCCCCCCTTGCCCTCATATCCCACTCCATCAGTCTCCGCATCGAACGCATCATCATGGAACACTCCCGCCAACTCCAGCTGGACCTCATCACAAAGCACATCTTTCCCTCCACACGCCTCTTTTGCCTTCTGCGTGGACTGTTCCCTTCAACAGTTCTTGGTTTGCGCCAGTCTTCAAACCAACCCCCGTGAACGAGAACAAACCTTTCCATGCAACCGGAAAAGATGCAAAATCTGTTCGTACACCACTCCTCTTACCTCCGTCCAGTATCCCCCAAAAAGTATTTCCAAGTGAGACAGAGATTCCCCTGCCTTTCTTCCAACCTAGTTTACTGCATCAGGTGCATCTCTACATCGGGGAAACTGAACGTAACATAGGGATCGGTTGAGTGAGAATTGTATCCAGGACCACAAACGTCTTCAGAACCTCATAGACACTGTCCATTGCTACTCCGTTTCCCACATGACCATCCTTGGCCTCCTCCATTGCCTCAACGTGACCACCGTAAGTTGGAGGAACGACATCTTCTGCCTGGACAGCTTACAGCCTGGAGGGTCCAAAATTAAGATATCCAATTTAAGATAGCCTTATTCCCATCCCCCGACTCCCTCCACCTTCGCAACCCCTTCCATTTCTTCCTGCCACCAAACGGATTAATTCCTCCCATTGACCAACAATGTCGTACCCTCTACTTGTCTTCACATGTCCCCATTTCAAAACGCTGCCCCCTCCACCTCCATGATCTACAGCTTCGCCACACCAGCAGACGTGAAGGTTCATACCCGAAACGTCGAATTCTGCACGTCCTGATCCAACCTAGCTTGTTGTGTTCTTCCAGCCTCCTGACTGTGTATTATATATTTGGCTGAACAGACTTGATGGGCAGAAGGGGTTCTTCTAGCCTGTGCGATTTTAATCTTCTATTTAATCACATTTTATCATAATGCCAAAATACATTATAACCAACATGCCATTATGAGCTGGGATGGTTCTGTGAGAGAGAATGCTCCTTTAACTTATTGAGAATTTCCCAAGATGATTTAATTCGTGATCTTCTTGCTTCAGTTGTAAGGGCAAAATGCAAGTTTTGTGTTGGAGCATCAGTGTAAGAACAGTAGTTGCCTCATTTTCAGCTGATACGCAGCTAATGACAATGTAACATATGCAGCACAAAATTCCAGTACAATTAGAATTCTAATCGATGGTATCTTTTCAGATGGAAATGACCTTGGGACTTTCAACTTTAACGGTTGATCGCATGAAAGCCAATAATTCTATCACATAAAACACAACACAAAATTGAGGTGTTTTACAAGGCTGACATTTCAAAGTGATATTAAGATTGTACAACATCGTCAATGGAACAGTCCAATGAAAACAAAATTGAGACAGCGTCTTGTGAGAGTCGCTCTGCAAGCAGCTGTTTTTCCAAGGTACAATAATTACAAGACAACTAACAGCCCATAGAACTCAACATCGAGTTCACCAAAGTCTGAATACATGTTTGCCAGCCTATTACTTAGCATTTCATGGCCAGAACATTTCCGCAGGTAGCTTGCCTTCAGTAAATAAACACATTTTCAATTCTTCATTTCTTTTTCACATTGCCGCATATCTAGCTGTTTTTGTTTTATGGCTTGCTCGAAATAGACCCTTTGGTTGCCTGCCATTTTCTCTCCGTCCTTCTGGGCTCCATCCCCACGCAGTAGATTAATCATTCCAACCAAACAACTCAAAAAGGTCTTCAGAACAACTGTCACCTTTGCTTCGCATTTGCCAGTTATGGAAACCTTATCTCGCCTCACAGTATTCTCTTTATTTGTGTACACAGATACTGTTATACCTGCTGATTTTCTCCAGCATTTTGCATTTTTTGCTTCTGTTAGTTATCCTTGAAGATTCTTTGTTTTAGAGCCCCCGACTAAACATGTGAGTGCATCTGCATCAAAAGAGGTGCTTTTAAGAAGACAGCTCAGTGGATCTCCTCAGATCACTTTTAAGAACAACCACGATATTCTCCAGTGTTACATGACTTTGGTTAGGTTGCAGCTGGAGTACGAGAACACATCCCTCTCTGCATCAAATATGCTGAAGTGGAGATGGTCGACAGCGTCAGGGTTGAGGCAGGGATAATGAACAGCAAACTGTCCTAGTCCATCCATTTTAACGTTACAGTCAAGAAAGAAAAGCAACATTTCTCCTTCGTCAGTAGCCAAAGGAAATTCGGCATGTCCATAGAGTTTCCATTCAATGTTTTATAAAAATAGCACAGAAAACATCCGATTGGGATGCATCACAGTGTGGCAACGCAACTGCTTTTCCCAAGATGAAAGAAACTCCAGAGAATTGTGAATCTACACCATTTCATACTGCAAATCAACCTTCCATTCATTGACTCCATCGACACTTCTCACTGCCTCCAGAAATCAACGACACTGCCCACCTCTTTTCGTCCTCTCTACCATCCTCTTCCATCGGACAGAATATAAATACGTTTGCATACACGGAAGAACAGATTCAAGAACAATTTCTTCTCTGCTGTTACTAGACTTTTGAGCTGACCTCTTTATAGTTCATGCTGATCGCTGTCTGCAACTTATCGCCAGCTGTAGCATGTATGGTGAACTCTGTTCGAAGATGTTGGTGCACTTATATAGTATGAACAGCCTGAAGAGCTCAGAAGACAATATATTTTCAAAGTATCTCAGTATAAGAGATAATAGACATAAAAGTAACAATATCACACCATTTATCTTAGTCATTTTAAGCAATGCACATGACGATGTGTGATTACTCTGCTTTCTGTCCACTGATGCAGCGAAACCAGCTGCAATTGCAGTTAAACCTACTTTCGCCATATAATTTCTGAAACACCTCCATTGTACATATGTATATTTCGAGGCAATTGTTTGATCTTCTGCCATGGAATATACAAACATAGAGGTCTACAGCTCAGAAACAAAAAAAAATACTTCCGGAGATGCTGTCTGCACTACTAATTATAAAAGAAAACTCGACCCGTTCTGATTCTATTTTACGGAAATTCACGCATCGCCATGTATATCTTGGCATTATGAGTACACATATAATTCAATTTTACGTCTTCTGAGGGTCTCTGATTCAAAACCCGCAACAAGCAGTGAATTCCAGAATTGTCTCATTCGTTGTTCGTTTGTTTTCATTCTTATTCCCTCTGAACCTCTAGCTCCTCATTTACCTCACTAATATATGTACCTCTCCGTCTCCACAGCGTTGTGCCTCCCATATTTCCCTCAGGTTCAACTAAATCATTCAATTCGCTCTCATGACAGAAACACACTGTTGTCTAGTTGAACTATGATGACTTCATATTTTTCCTGTTCACAGTATACACTCCAACGGCAAATTTCCTGATCTATTGTCCAAATCAAAGGTTAAATTCATATATGCACAAGAGAGACACCCTGTTCAAATTGCAATTTAATTATTGAATGTTTACATATAGGTGATGGACACTGAACAAAATACAAGCTGAGCAAGAAAGCGTTTGTTTCCCAAACAAAGTTATTCAGAGTTAGTTACAAAGACATATATGCGTGTTTATTCCCAAAGTTAACAGTGGGATGGCTGAGTGGTTTGCGGTGCTGCCTTTCACTGTCAGGGACTTGAGCCCTCTTTCAACTTTGGGAGTTTCTGTGGAGTTTGCAATTACTCTGGTCTGTGTAGTTCTACTTGGCACTCTGGGTTCTTCCCACAGGCAAAAGAGTTACAGGATAGTCATCATAAATGAAAAGTTTTGGGAATTGAATGAGCGGAATGGATATGGGTGAGATGCTCTTCGGAGAGTCATTACAGACTGAATTACTCAAATGGCCTTGTTATGCACTATCAGGATTCTATGAGTTCATTCAAATACCGGAAAAGTCTCGAGAGGACGGAAGCCATACTCCTGTTCACATATTGCTAATGGCACATTTTATGCTTGTGTGGGCATGATTATTCCTCGCAAAACGCACCTTCTCATTTTTTTCCATAAGAATTATTATGGTAACTGAACCGTTAATCTCAGTGGCGAATATGATTTATTAGTTGCGTGATTTTACCTCTTGGAGTTAGTTTCATCTTCATTATCAAAAATTAAGATTGAGTCTTGGTATCCCCAAGGTGATTGCACAGGATGTAAAGGAAATATTTCCAACTTTGATGCAGACACATTCAATAAATGAGTGGTCAGAAGATAGTAATAGTGAAAATGCATCTTCGAATTCAACATGTTTTGAAGATATATTACATGAATCTTGCTTCTAGTAGACTTGCTGCTAAGTGATTGCAACCAATTACTTAGATATGGAATTGTTAAGGAACCGCCCTTTTGGTTGAGACTATGATGTTGCACAAATACTTGTCCATCGTAGAATTCATCATTTCACTTATTTTTAGTATTTTCTGCAGTCACCCGATTGACACTGAACGTCAAAACTCCCCTGAATTATCAAGATTATAGATTTAGAAGACTATGATGTGAACAGGCCACAGAGAAGAGGTCACTAACTCACAGAATGGAGTCATGAAAGGTAGATCGAGGTAATGCACGTTAACAATTTGCTACTTCGCAGATTCAAAGTCTCCCGTTCATCTGTCAGGGAAGTGTGAGGATTCAGAGTTTAACTTATTCGGGCATTGCCTTTCATTAATGGTCTTCCAAAAAACGCAACTATCATTAGTAATCAAAATGGACATTTTCTGCTCGTCAGCCGTCATTTCCTAACTATCATTACCACCGTTCTATGCTGTTGGTGTACCCCATATTTTGGTTACTCCTACACTTGGCCTGATGAAAACAACAGGAATAGTTGGAATTGAACGTTTTTTCTGAGCAGCACCAAATGTTTGTTTTTAAGGAAAATTTGTCTGCAATGCGCTCAATGTGTTTTATCTTACCACGTTTAATTTTGTTTCGTTTGATTTTGGGTGCAATAGATTGAAAATGCATTTGGTTTCTGTTTTGAAATGTTCAATCTTGACTGTGAACTACTGAGCGAACAAAGAGTGCAATAGGCCAGGTGCTGGCAAATGAAATTGGGATAGTTAATCAGTAGTTGTTCACCCACAGACAAAGTGGGCCAAGGACCGTTGATAGTAGACAGTTCATTTACTTGGCAGGATCGGTTGCTTTGCAATAGAAGACACATTGCCTGATTTTTCCATGAAATTATTTACTTCGCGAAATTTGCCCTTCATCTGACATGTATTGATCATCTGGATAAAGTCAGCAGTCTTCATCTGTTTCTCGCTGTGGAAAGAGCCGTCATCGTTCTGTTGTTAATTTAACAAGTTCAATTTAGTGTTAATCACTCAAACTGAGTTCACTATGCGGGATCATCAAGCTCTGTTTCATGGCTTATTTCCTTCCTTCGGGGGCAAGTTTCAGTGACAAAGAGAGATTAAATCGACTGAGCTGGTTTTCCTCAAAAGAGATAGATTGAGGGAAATAGTGCATAAGATAGTGCATTTTATCATACATTATTGGAGGGATCAATGATCAGCCAGATTAAACTCAACGTAAGGGGCAGCATGTTTAGAGGAGATGTGAGCAAAACATATTTTCTCCAATTGGGTGGCAACAAAATAACGTAATCACTTACAAGGGTGACAAGGCGGGAAGTGTCAAAACATTTTAAAAGTACTTAACAGTGCACTGAGAATACTGAGATACGGGCTATTAGACGAGAAAGCATCGAGGTTAGTAAGTATGAGGCGTTATCGATTGTAGAAGCTATGAAAGTACATAGGTCCCCTGGCGAGAGGGGATTTATACAAGAATTGCTGTGGTTCTGTTCGCCGAGCTGGAAGTTTTTGTTGCAAACGTTTCGTCCCCTGTCTAGGTGGCATCCGCAATGCTTGGGAGCCTCCTGTGAAGCGCTTCTGTGGTGTTTCCTCCGGCATCTATAGTGGCCTGTCCCTGCCGCTTCCGGTTGTCAGTTTCAGTTGTCCACAGAAGCGCTTCACAGGAGGCTCCCAAGCACTGAGGATGTCACCTAGACAGGGTACGAAACGTTTGCAACAAAAACTTCCAGCTCGGCGAACAGAACCACAGCAATGAGCACCCGAGCTACAAATCTTCTCACAAACTTTATACAAGGATTATCCGGCAAACGAAGGAGAAGATGGTGGAACCGTTGGCCTTGAGTTTTGAGTGGTCATTGTCTGAAGGTTTAGGAACAGAGGACTGGAGGTTTGCAAAAGCTGTGCCCTTTTGTAAGAAGGGCATTCCAGATTACCCAGGTAATTATAGACCAATGAGCTTTACATCGGTTGGAAGAAAAGGTTTGAAAAGGATTGTAAGTGGTAGGATTTATAATCATCGAGCAAGTAACAATTTGATTGGAGATAGTCAACATGATTTCGTCACGGGCAGACAGCACTGAATGTTTTGAGGAAGTGACCAAGCATGTGGATGAGTGTAGGGAACTTGGCGTGGTGTACATGGACATCAGTAAAGCCTTTGAAAAGGTTCCACAACCTAAGATTTTGAAGAACACGCAGAGGTATGGTATTGAGAGTGATTTCGCAATTTAGATTCTAAATTCGCTTTCTGTAACAAGAAATGAAGTGGTGGTTGATGGAAAATATTCAACCTGATGTCCAGTTACTCGTGGTGTGTCACAACCAAGTGTTTTGGGACAATATCGTTTGTCATTTTTACAAATGACTTTGACGCCAGCGTATGTGAGTGGCTCAGTAAGTTTGTAGATAATGCTAAAGTCGAATAAGTAATGGACAGTGTGGAAGAATTTTGTAGGTTGCAGGGAAATTGGGATAAATAACAGAATTGGGCGAGAGTTGGCAAGTGGAGTTCAATGCAGATGAATATGAGGTGATATACTTTGGGAAGAATAACAGGAAGGCCGAATACTTGGTGTATGGAAAGGCTCTTGATAGTGTGGACGTGCAGGGGGAACTTGGTATTCATGTGCATCGATCCCTGAAAGTTGCCACACAGATCGATAGTGCTGTTAAGAGGGCATATGGTTTGTTAGTGTGTATTGGAAGTGGAATTGAGTCCCGGAGCCATGATGTCACGCTGCAAATGTGCAAAACACTAGTGCGACCTCACATGGGATATTTCGTGTAGTTCTGGTCGCCCCATTACAGGAAGGATGTGGAAGCACTGGTAATGGTAAAGAGGAGATTTACGAGTATTTTGCCTGGTCTGGAGCGAAGGTCTTTTGAGGAAAAGTTGAGGGACATTGGTTTATTCTCGTTGGAGAGCACGTGTCTAAGAGGAGACGTACAAGAAGATCAGAGGAT
>NW_025207005.1:0-1166 GCF_004010195.1 Chiloscyllium plagiosum | reverse complement strand
TCTGATGTTGGTTATCTTTGACGTACTCATTCGTTTATTCTAATCTGTTGTTATCTTATGTTCTTATTCTCTTAAATGGTCATTCTTTTCTGCTCTTATTTTCTTATGTTCGCAATCTCCTATTCATTTCCATTCTCTTATTTTATTAGTCTCTTATGATCTCATTTTCTTATACGGTTGCGTTGATGTACTCTTACCTTCTTGTTCTCTTATTCTCTTCTCGTTTAATTCATAGTTTATTAGTTTCATAGATTCATAGTAATAGACCAAGAGTGGGCCTTTTAGTCCGTCAAGCTGCTCTGACATTGGTTAAGATCATGGCTGATTTATCCATCGTCTGTGCTCCTCATACCTATAATTACCCAACCATGAATATTTTTCGTGAAGGTGCCTCTGTCACCTCATAGAAGCAGACGATTCTTAGGGTCATACCTCTCTGAGGAAAGCGGTTCCTCCTCATCTCTGTCCTAAAACTGCTCCTGCTCATCTTGAGGACATCTTAGTCCGAGTCTCATCCACTGACGGAAATAGCTTGATTTCCTCTACGTTATCTATGTATTTCATATGTTTATGTGAAATTCTGAAGGGCTTATGACCGAAACGTCGACTGTCCCACTTCTCAGATGCAGCCTGACATGCAGCACCACACTCTCGACATTATTGACTGCCTTCTTGAAATCCAAGTACATATCATCCACCTGTTCCCCTCCATCCATCGTGCTTGCTTCATCCTCAATGAATTCCAGAAAATATAACAAACACAAGGCTCTCTTCCTGAATCCATACTGCGTCTGTCTGAATGGAACCCTTTACACTAGATGTCTCACTCTTTCTTCATTCATGATTTCCTCCAGCATTTCCCCGACTACAGATATTAAGCTAACTGGCCTGTAGTTACTTCTTTTTCGCCTTCACCCTTTTTACAGACATTGGCGTGAAATTCACCGTCTTCCAGTATGACATGTCCTGCCCGCAGTCCAGTGAATTCTGGTAAATTATCATTAACGCATCGAATGTAACTTTTACCATTTCTTTGAGCACCCTGGGATGTATTCCATCAGGATCAGGCGACATAACTACATTTAGAATCTCTAGCTTGTTCAAGAATAAAACCTTTAATGAGAAAAATTGTTTATCGTGTCCTCAAAGTTATTCCTTGGCAAGTT
>NW_025207004.1:11222-12356 GCF_004010195.1 Chiloscyllium plagiosum | reverse complement strand
TCCGTCCCTGCCCCCCAGCACTGTCCAACCCCATTTCCAACCCCACCGCCCAACACTGCCCCATCTGCCCCCAAACCCCGTCCAACACCGCCCCATCTGCCCACCCCCAACCCCGTACACACCCACCCCTCTCCAGTGCAACTGGACTGGACACCAACAGTTGCCTTTATGGGGTAAGTCTCCAAATAGAGCATGTGCACACACATGCTCTCAAACCTTTTAACTGCAACTTTTTCACAGGTCCCATATTTGCCCTGTACAGGACAATGTTGGAGAGATTATCTGGGGAAGGGGGGGTTTAGGGTCACCCCTGTGTAGAACTCCAGGGAAAGAGTTGGGAGAGAGAGAGGCGGGGGCTCAGTCATTTGGAGACAGTGCCTGTTTAATCACTAAACAAAAGACGCGATCACTGTTGGAAACATGTCTTTGATGTAATGTTTCTATCGGGACCTTGAGATCTCCTTCGGATAATCCGATTTTTGGATTATTGGTATTCGGATAATCGAGGTTCCTCTGTAGTGTGAACTGTCTCCAAAATTCACTGAAGAAATTCACCAAGGCGCTTTAGTCAGCACCTTCCAAACCCACTGGCCATTACCATCTGTAAGTACAATGGCAGCAGATACATTAGAACACTGCTCGCCAAGTTCTCTTTCAAGTCATTAGTTATCCTGACTTGGAAACATGGTGCTCTTCCTTCAGTTTTGCTGGGTCAAAATCTAGCTACTCCCTCACTTGCAGTTTTCTGGGTTGCCCTACACCAAATAGACTGCAGGAGTTTAAGAAATCTTTGTCTGGTGCAGACTCAGTGGGCCAAAGGGCCTTTTTCTGTGCTGTAGACATATATAACTCTTAAGATAGGTTCGCAGAATGGGTAGACATGTGGCAGGCGATATTTGATACAGCGAAATGTGAGCTGATAGATATTGACAGTCCACACCGACCCTCCAAATAGTAACCCACCCAGACCCGTTTCCCTACCCTGTATTTATCCCTGACTAATGCACCTATCACTGTGGGTAATTTAGCGTGGCCAATTCACCTGACCTGCACATCTTTGGACTGTGGGAGGAAACCGGAGCACCCGGAGGAAACCCACGCAGACACGGGGAGAATGTGCAAACTCCTCACAGA
>NW_025207004.1:0-2298 GCF_004010195.1 Chiloscyllium plagiosum | reverse complement strand
TCTCTCTCTCTCTCTCTCTCTCTCTCTTGTTGGCCTTGCATTGGAGTCTACCCTTGCAGGTTGATGGGACCATTGCTGGCTGCTGGATGGTGAATGTTGGCTCTGGGTTAATGTGTGACAGCAGCTGAAAGGTGCAGGTGAGACTTGGAGAAGAGTAGGAGGAGGATTCTGTACAGTGGTTTGGCAGGAAGGGTTGGGCCGAACCCTTGTGGGTTGAGAGCTCTTGGGTGAGTCAGAGGCACAGGAGAACTGGATTCAGGGCGGTCCTTGTTGATGGGAGAGAGATCCCTCCACACAATCTAAGACCAAATCCCAATGCCCAGACCTCTTGGCCAGCAGGAAGTGGGAGCTCAGAGCAACTTGGGGATTTCTCCAACCCTGGTAATCAGCTCATGGCAGGTGTGGTGAGGAATGGACAATGATCAGGAGAGTGTTTACCCTGGAGAGCATTTTGTCTGTTTGAGGGTGAATCTGGCTGCCTTGCTCCGAAGGCCAGAGATTTGCTGCAGGATCTGTCTCTAAGATGTTTTGCGTGTGATCTAGGTTTCTTATCCAAAAGCAATGAGTTCCGTTGTTGGCTGGGCTCCTGGAACCTGAGTTGTTGTCAGTGACTTTTTGTAATTTGCAAGTCTCCTGACATTTCAGCATTGAAGAGTGCTCACAAAACCATGGTGATTTCAGCGTGTCTTTTTCACTTGGTAAAATGAGTGGATTTGCCTTGCCTCTGTGCCCCCCTCATGATGGCAGCGAGAGTTGAGTACGGAACATACCCTCTGCAAATTGCTTTCCCAATCCCAGCATTTGTGTCACCTGCCTGGCCAACGTCAGCAGCTCTGGGATTCCTTGCCTCCTCATGGGAATGTTCCTCTCGGGCTGAAGTGGCAGCAGGAAGTCAGCATGTTGAGGGGAGACAGTGCCCTTGGCGGTTATATGACTGGGAGACAGGGAGGACTGCAGATGCTGGAGAGTCAGAGTTGGTGAAGTGTGGCGCTGGAAAAGCACAGCCGGTCAGGCAGCGTCCGAGGAGCGGGAGAGTCAATGTTTCGGGTCGGACCCTTCATGGGGAGATAAATGGCAGGTGGAGGAGGTGGGAGCTAAGGGAGCGGCAGGTGGGATGGCAGATAGGTGGGTGCAGGTAAGAGGTAATTGTGCTCGGTTGGTGGGAAGTATGGAGGAGACCTAAGGAAGGTAAGAACGAGGAGGAGCAATAGGCCGTCCGACCCTTCACTGCTCCACCACTCATTGCATGGACTCCACTCCACTCACTCGCGCTCCCATCATATCCCTGAATTCCTTTATCATTTTAAACAAATCTACCGATTATTCGTGTCAACTCCTTCCCTGGACAAGGAATTCCATGGATTAACAACCCTCTGGGTGAAGGCGTTCCTTCTCAGTTCAGTCCTGAACCTGTTTCCTCTCATCCTAAGGCCATGCCCTCTTAGCCTCATCACACCCACCAGTGGAAACATCCTCTCAGTGTCAGTTTTATTGATTCCCTTCATAATTTTCTGTGTTTCTGTAAGACTGCCCCCTCATCCTCCTGAATTCCAATGAATATATTCCCAGCCGACTCAGCCTCTCCTCATAAGCCAACATAGTAAAGTAGCCAATGGTCTTGGAGCGACCATTATCCAGGGTCTTCGCCCCTGCAAGACTGAAAGCTGGTGGGCACAGTGTAGTCCATTCGACCAGTTGGTGATGGTGTCAGTAACTGGCCACATCGTCTATGCAGCACCGGCTCCTTTCGACAGTGAATTTGGATCGGCACAGGCTTGGAGGGCCAAAGCGCCTGTTCCTGGGCTGTTCCTGTTAGCAGCTCCCCGAATTTGGCCAATTGGGATGAGATGATGTCATGATCCTGGGCCGATGGGACCTTCTGCAACAGACAAGTGCATGGAGTCTCGTGACTATGGAGCCATTAATTAATGGAGCTAGTTTGCCAGGCTGTGAAATAAGAGACACTCATGTACAACGCACCATAACATCTGAAGCTTTATTGCTTTCGGACAATCACACTTGGTGCTTTGGAGCTGGTTTAAAAATCTGCCCCTTTTCAGCTGGCATTTATTCAGTCAATATCGGGTCGATTTGAATGGAGAAACTTTGCACAGGAAGTTAGTCACTTTGTGTGATTGTTTTGTTTCTTTAAAGTGGCTCAGTGGTTCGCACTGTTGCCTCACAGCGCCAGGGACCCAGGTTCGATCCCAGCCTCAGGCGACTGTCTGTGTGAGTTTGTACATTCTCCCCCTGTCTGTGTGGGTTTCCTCCCACAGTCCAAAGATGTGCAGGTCAGGT
>NW_025207003.1:5649-12350 GCF_004010195.1 Chiloscyllium plagiosum | reverse complement strand
GGGGCGATGAGGGGGGGAAGAGAGGGTGTGCAATCCGGACGGTCTTAGCACATACCTGCTCGGGTGTTCCCGGATGGTTAGCTCCTCCAGGTAGATGGACTGGAGTACCACTATCTCAGAGGACAGGACACTGCAACGGAAAAAGAAAGTCAGTGAGTGGGTGGGAGGGAGGGTGTGTGTCTACATCTGTGTGTGTGTACGTGTCAGTGTAAGTTTGTGTCTGTGTGCACACCTGTGTGTGTCTGCATCTGTGTGTGTATACGTGTCAGTGTGCACAACTGTGTGTGTCTGCATCTGTGTGTGTGTGTACGTGTCAGTGTAAGTTTGTGTCTGTGTGCACACCTGTGTGTGTCTGCATCTGTGTGTGTGTACGTGTCTGTGTGCACACCTGTGTGTGTCTACATCGGTGTGTGTGTACGTGTCAGTGTAAGTTTGTGTCTGTGTGCACACCTGTGTGTGTCTGCATCTGTGTGTGTGTACGTGTCTGTGTGCACACCTGTGTGTGTCTGCATCTGTGTGTGTCTACGTGCCTGTGTAAGTTTGTGGCTGTGTGCACACCTGTGTGTGTGTCTGCATGTGTGTGTGTACGTGTCAGTGTAAGTTTGTGTCAGTGTGCACACCTGTGTGTGTCTGCATCTGTGTGTGTGTACGTGTCTGTGTGCACACCTGTGTGTGTCTACGTGCCTGTGTAAGTTTGTGTCGCTGTGTCTGTGTGCACACCGGTGTGTCTGTGCATGAGCTCATGTGTCTCTGTCCATGTGTGTGTCTCTGCATATGTGCGCGTGTGTCTGTGAGTGTCTGTCCGTGTGTGTGTCTGTGTCTCTCTGTCTGTGTGTCTCTGCATATGTGTGCGCGTGTGTCTGTGTGTGTCTGTCTGTGAGTTTCTCTGCATATGTGCGCGCGTGTATGAGAGTGTCTCTGCATATGTGGGCGTGTGTGTCTATCTGTGTGTGTGAGACTGCATATGTGCGTGTCTCTGTCTGTTTGTGTCATTGCATATTTGCGCATGTGTCTGAGAGTGTCTGTCTGTCTGTGTTTGTGTCTGTGTGTCTCTCTGCATATTTGCACATATGCGTGCCTGTCTGTGTCTCTGTGTTTGTGTCTCTGCATATGTGCGCATGTGTCTGTCTGTATCTGTGTTTGTGTCTCTGCATATGTGCGCATGTGTCTGTCTGTATCTGTGTTTGTGTCTCTGCATATGTGCGCATGTGTCTGTCTGTATCTGTGTTTGTCTCTGCACATGTGCGCATGTGTATGTCTGTATCTGTGTTTGTCTCTGCACATGTGCGCATGTGTCTGTCTGTATCTGTGTTTGTGTCTGCACGTGCGCATGTGTCTGTCTGTATCTGTGTTTGTCTCTGCACATGTGCGCATGTGTCTGTATCTGTGTTTGTGTCTGTATACGTGCGTATGTGTCTGTGAGTGTCTCTGCCTGTGTGTCTCTGCATATGTGCGCGTGTGTGTCTGTGAGTGTCTCTGCCTGTGTGCGTCTCTGCATATGTGCGCGTGTGTGTCTGTGAGTGTCTCTGCCTGTGTGTCTCTGCATATGTGCGCGTGTGTGTCTGTGAGTGTCTCTGCCTGTGAGTGTCTCTGCATATGTATGCGTGTGTGTCTGTGAGTGTCTCTGCCTGTGAGTGTCTCTGCATATGTGCGCGTGTGTGTCTGTGAGTGTCTCTGCATATGTGCGCGTGTGTGTCTGTGAGTGTCTCTGCCTGTGTGTGTCTCTGCATATGTGCGCGTGTGTCTGTGTGTGTCTCTGCCTGTGAGTGTCTCTGCATATGTGCGCGTGTGTGTCTGTGAGTGTCTCTGCCTGTGAGTGTCTCTGCATATGTATGCGTGTGTGTCTGTGAGTGTCTCTGCCTGTGAGTGTCTCTGCATATGTGCGCATGTGTGTCTGTGAGTGTCTCTGCCTGTGTGTCTCTGCATATGTGCGCGTGTGTGTCTGTGAGTGTCTCTGCATATGTGCGCGTGTCTGAGTGTCTCTGTCTGAGAGTGTCTCTGTATATGTGCGCGTGTGTGTCTGTGTCTCTGTGTGTCTCTGCATATGTGCGCGTGTGTGTCTGTGTCTCTGTGTGTGTCTCTGCATATGTGCGCGTGTGTGTCTGTGTCTCTGTGTGTCTCTGCATATGTGCGCGTGTATGTCTGTGTGTGTGTGTGTGTGTGTCTCTGCATATGTGCGTGTGTCTGTGTCTCTGTCTGTGTGTCTCTGCATGTGTGCGCGTGTGTCTGTGTGTGTCTCTGCATATTTGCGTGTGTCTGCCTGTGTCTCTCTGTCTGTGTCTCTGCATATGTGCGCGTGCGTCTCTGCCTGTGCACGTCTGTCTGTCTCTTTGCATATGTGCGCGTGCTTGTGTGTGCGCGTCTGTGTGTGTCTTTGTGTCTGTTTGTGTGTGTGCCTCTCTGAGAGTGTGCCTCTGTTCCCTAACCCCTATACCGCCCCAGCTTCACCTCCACCGTCCTCACCCGTCTCCCTCTGTGCCTTCAGAGAATACAAATGGAACAATCTCTGCCCTATGCCGCCACCCCAGCAACTCATCGCTGTTGGCGAGAGGGATGAGAGAGAAAGAGTGAGGCCGACAGACAGAGAAAGACAGACAGAGAGAGTTCACTCCTTTCTGTAGAACCGGGCTCCCTCGTCTCTCTCCTGACCGGCGGATGCATAATCACCCGAGTCTGTGCATTCCCAACCTCCAGACTTTCACTCGTCCCACCCTATCCCAGACCCACATCACTGACTCTCTCCGCACCCACAGACAGAGAGAGTTCACCCCTTTCTGTAGAACCGGGCTCCCTCGTCTCTCTCCTGACCGACGGATGCATAATCACCCGAGTCTGTGCATTCCCAACCTCCAGACTTTCACTCGTCCCCACTCGTCCCACCCTGTCCCAGACCCACATCACTGACTCTCTCCGCACCCAGACCCTCCCCAACGCCCCGAGCCAGGAAAGCTGGGGGAGGGGGGTGGAATGATTTACCCCGAAATCTACAATTGAGCCCATCTCCTCACTCCCCCCGCCCCCCGCCCCCCGGAATGTCACTGACACCCCCCTCCCCCAGTGATGTCACACCCATGCATGTCACCATTATGATCTCATACTTGTGATGTCATTCTGCATGATGCCACACCTATATGATGTTCCAGCCAATGACATCATTCTAGTGATTTCACCACAGTGATGTCACACCCCCCTCATCAATGGAACACAGTGATGTCACTCCCTCAGTGATGTCGCTGCCCAGAGTGGTCACACACCCAGTGATGTCACTCCCTCAGCAATGGGACATGCAGTGGTATCACACCCCCACTGATGTCACCCCACAGTGATGTCACTACCTCAACAACGGAACACACAGTGATGTCACTCCCCATGATGTCACTCCCTCAGCAGTGGGACATGCAGTGATGTCACTCCCCATGATGTCACTCCCTCAGCAGTGGGACATGCAGTGATGTCACTCCCTCAGTGAAGCCGCTCCCCAGAGTGGTCACGCCACCCCCGTGGTGTCACTCAGTGATGTAACTTCCCCCAGTGATGTCACTCCCTCAGCAATGGAACATGCAGTGATGTCACGCCACCCTCGTGATGTCACTCAGTGATGTAACTTCCCCCAGTGATGTCACTCCCTCAGCAAAGGAACATGCAGCGATGTCACACACCACAGTGATGTCACCCCACAGTGATGTCACTCCCTCAGCAAAAGAACACACAGTGATGTCACACCCCCGGTGATGTCACTCCCTCAGCAATGGAACATGCAGTGATGTCACGCCACCCCGTGATGTCACTCAGTGATGTAACTTCCGTGATGTCACTCGCTCAGCAATGGAACATGCAGTGATGTCACACACCACAGTTGTGTCACCCCACAGTGATGTCACTCCCTCAGCAAAGGAACATGCAGTGATGTCACCCCACAGTGATGTCACACCCCCGGTGATGTCACTCCCTCAGCAATGGAACATGCAGTGATGTCACGCCACCCCCGGGATGTCACTCAGTGATGTAACTTCCCCCAGTGATGTCACTCCCTCAGCAAAGGAACACACAGTGATGTCACGCCCCCCAGTGATGTCATACACCCCAGTGATGTCACACACCGTGATGTCACGCCCCCAGTGACGTCTCAGCGATGGAAAACGCATTGACGTCATTCCTCGTGGTCACGCCCCTAGTGACGTCACTCGCGCAGAACCGGATAACGCAGTGATGTCACGACCCAATGACGTCACGTCCCACTGATGTCGCGGTGATTACTCCCTCTCCCCGCGTCTGTGTCTCTCTTCCTCCCTCAACCACCAACCTTTCCTCCTCTCCCGCCGCCATCTTCCCGCGGGCTCTCCCGCTCCTTCCGGCTCCACACCAACCCTGCCCCTTCCGGCCTCTGTGGGACGGTCTCGAAACGTTCATCAGCGCCTGAGACTCGCCCCATTGGTCAGTGCCGCCGTCCGTCACTGTCCTCCCCCTCCCCCATTGGCCTCTGCCGCTGTCTGTCTCCGCCCGGCTGTCGTCCCCATTGGCTACTGCCGCGGTCCGTCACCGCGCGCTCCTCTCCCCATTGGTCCGTGCCGGCCGTCCGCCGCCGCCAAGGCGTCGTCCCATTGGTCAGTGGCGACACCATCGCCGCCCAGGCCTCGCCCCATTGGTCAGCTTCGCAGTGGGTCGCCGCCTTCACTGAGCCCCATTGTGCAGTACCACCGTCTATCATCGTCAGGTACTCGCCGCATTGTCCAGCGGCGCCGGCCCACCCAGCCGAGGTCTCTTCCCATTGGCCAGTGCCGCCGTCCGTCACCCCCGCGTGCCCACCTTTCATTGGCAAATTGGCACGTCCATCCACCCTGCTGACTCCAGCCTTACCTGATAGGCTGCAGCACCCCTGTCCATCGTCCTCCACCCGCCTCTGCGTCGCCGTGAATGGCCCGGTGCGGGTACCACCTCCCGCCCCCCCCCAAGGCCCCGCCCCCCCTCCACCGTTTCCATGGAGCCCGCGACCGTTGGGGTCCTCGAGTGCGGCGGGCTCGAGCGGGAGGGTGGCGGTTGGAGTTGTCCTGTTCTCCGCCTGATCCCAACCGCGGGGAGAGGTCTGGTGTCAGCCCTGCTGTTCCTTCAGGGCTCCCTCACCATCCCCCGCGGTCATTGGCCATTCTAGGCGTCACTGACCATCCCTCAGTGCTCATTGGCCATCTCCAGGGGGTCATTGACCATCCCTCAGAGCTCATTGGCCATCCCCAGGGGTCATTGACCATCTCCAGGGGTCACTGACCATCCCTCAGTGCTCATTGGCCATCCCCAGGGGTCATTGACCATCTCCAGGGGTCACTGACCATCCCTCAGTGCTCATTGGCCATCCCCAGGGGTCATTGACCATCTCCAGGGGTCACTGACCATCCCTCAGTGCTCATTGGCCATCCCCAGGGGTCATTGACCATCTCCAGGGGTTATTGACCATCTCCAGGGGTCACTGACCATCCCTCAGTGCTCATTGGCCATCCCCAGGGGTCATTGACCATCTCCAAGGGTCACTGACCATCCCTCAGTGCTCATTGGCCATCTCCAGGGGTCACTGACCATCCCTCAGTGCTCATTGGCCATCCCCAGGGGTTATTGGCCATCTCCAGGGGTCACTGACCATCCCTCAGTGCTCATTGGCTATCTCCAGGGGTCACTGACCATCCCTCAGTGCTCACTGGCCATCCCCAGGGGTTATTGGCCATCTCCAGGAGTCACTGACCATCCCTCAGTGCTCATTGGCCATCCTCGGGGGTCGTTGGCCATCTCCAGGGGTCACTGACCATCCCTCAGTGCTCATTGGCCATCCTCAGGGGTCATTGGCCATCTCTAGGGGTCACTGACCATCCCTCAGTGCTCATTGGCCATCCCCAGGAGTCACTGACCATCCCTCAGTGCTCATTGGCCATCCCCAGGGGACATTAGCCATCTCCAGGGGTCACTGACCATCCCTCAGTGCTCATTGGCCATCTCCAGGAGTCACTGACCATCCCTCAGTGCTCATTGGCCATCCCCAGGGGTCATTGGCCATCTCCAGGGGTCACTGACCATCCCTCAGTGCTCATTGGCCATCCCCAGGGGTCACTGACCACGCCACCAGATCTCATTGGCCATCTCAGGAGTCATTGACCACCTCCCAAGGCTGATTGGCCTTTGCCAGGGGTCACTGGCCATCCCTCACAGCTCATTGACCAAATCCAGGGCTAATTGACCATCCCTCAGGGGTCATTGACCATCTCCAGGGGTCATTGGCTGTACCTCAGGGCTCATTGACCACGCCCGAGAGGTCACTGTCCATCTCAAGGGGTCATTGGCCATCCCTCAGGGGTCATTGGCCATCTCCAGAGATCATTAGTATTCCTGAGGGAGCAATTGACAATCTTTAGGGGTCACTGACCATTCCCCACGAGTCAGTGACCATCCCCAGGGGTCACTGGCCATCTCCAGGGGTGATTGACCATTTGCCAGGGCTTGGTTTATAATCAAAGGGGTCAGTGGTCACTCTGGGAGTCATTGCCCACCCTGAGGGGTCACAGTCACTCCGAGAGATCCCTGATCACTCCAGACCTTGGACACGGTGAGGGGAGAGCTGGCCACAGGATGATGAACTACCATGTCCTGGAAATGATTGGGGAAGGCTCCTTTGGAAGGGTCTACAAGGGCCGTAAACGATTCAGCGGGCAGGTAATCGG
>NW_025207003.1:0-1926 GCF_004010195.1 Chiloscyllium plagiosum | reverse complement strand
ATTTCAGGAGTTACAGGATAATGTAAATAATATATTAAACAGAGTCAGCGACTTCAGGAGTTACAGGATCATGTAAATAATATATTAAACACAGTCAGCGATTTCTTGAGTTACAGGATAATGTTAATACTATATTAAACAGTCAGCGATTTCGGGAGTTACGGGATAATTTAAATCATATATTAAACAGAGTCAGCGATTTCAGGAGTTACAGGATAATGTGAATAATATATTAAAAACTGTCAGTGATTTCATCAGTTACAGGATATTGTAAATATTAATTATACAGAGTCAGCGATTTCGGGAGTTACAGGAAAATGTAAATAATATATTTAACAGAGTCAGCGATTTCAGGAGTTACAGGATAATGTGAATAATATATTTAACAGAGTCAGCGATTTCGGGAATTACACGATAATGTATATAATGTATTAAACAGTGTCAGCGATTTCGGGAGTTACAGGATAATGTAAATTATGTATTAAACAGCGTCAAGATTTCGGGAGTTCGAGGATAATGTAAATAATATATTAAACAGACTCAGCGAATTCGGGAGTTACAGGATAATGTGAATAATATATTAAACAGAGTCAGCGATTTCGGGAGTTACAGGATAATGTAAATAATATATTTAACAGAGTCAGCGATTTCAGGAGTTACAGGATAATGTAAATAATATATTTAACCGAGTCAGCGATTTCGGGAGGTACAGGATAATGTAAACAATATATTAAACAGAGACAGCGATTTCGGGAGTTACAGGATAATGTAAATACTATATTAACCAAAGTCAGCGATTTGGGGAGTTACAGGATAATGTGAATAATTTATTAAACAGAGTCACCGATTTCAGGAGTTCCAGGATAATTTAAATATTATATTAAACAGTGTCAGCGATTTCAGGAGTTACAGGAGAATGTAAATTACATATTAATCAGAGTCTGCGACTTCGGCAGTTACAGGATAATGTAAATAATATATTAAACAGAGTCAGCGACTTCGGGAGTTACAGGAGAATGTAAATAACATATTAAGCAGAGTCAGCGACTTCGGGAGTTACAGGATAATGTAAATAATGTATCAAACAGAGTCAGCGATTTCATGAGTTACAGGATAATGTAAATAAAATATTAAACAGAGTCAACGACTTCAGGATTTACAGGATAATGTATATAATATATTAAACAGCGTCAGCGAATTCGGGACTTACAGGATAATGTACACAATACATTAAAAAGAATCAGCGATTTCGGGAGTTACAGGATAATGTCAATACTTTATTAACCAGAGTCAGCGATTTCAGGAGTTACAGGATAATGCAAATAATATATTAAATAGAGTCAGCGATTTCAGGAGTTCCTGGATAATGTAAATAATTTATTAACCAGAGTCAGCGATTTCGGGAGTTACATGACAATGCAAATAATACATTAAACAAAGTCAGCGATTTCAGGAGTTACAGGATAATGTAAATAATATATTAAATAGAGTCAGCGATTTCGGGAGTTACAGGACAATGCAAATAATACATTAAACAAAGTCAGCGATTTCAGGATTTACATGATAATGTAAATAATATAGAAAACAGAGTCTGCGATTTCAGGAGTTAAAGGATAATGTAAATTACATATTAAACAGAGTCAGCGATTTCGGGAGTTACAGGATAATTTAAATTATATATTAACCAGATTCAGCGATTTCGTGAGTTACAGGATAATTTAAATAATGTATCAAACAGCGTCAGCGATTTCGGGAATTACAGGATAATGTAAATAAAATATTAAACAGAGTCAGCGACGTCAGGATTTACAGGATAATGTATATAATATATTAAACAGTGTCAGCGAATTCGGGACTTACAGGATAATGTAAATACTTTATTAACCAGAGTCAGCGATTTCAGGAGTTACAGGACAATGTAAATAA
>NW_025207002.1:9998-12349 GCF_004010195.1 Chiloscyllium plagiosum | reverse complement strand
TGAGGCAGTGTTCAGGGTTTTTGACATCTCCCTGGGAGGGCAGATGGGACCTCAGCGTAACCTCTCGTCTGAACGGCAGCCTCTGGGACAGTGCTACACTGTCACAGCGCTGCATGGGAATGTCAGCCAGTGTTAGGAGCTGGGGACCATGGAAGCAGCAGTGGGGAGTGCAACTGACTGAGGATCTCTTTGAAAGAGCGAGCAGAGCCCTGAGTGCATGGAGTCTTCCTGTGCTACACTCCCCTCCTCCTTTCATAACCTGCATGCAGGCATTTTATTGGCAGCTTTTAAAGATCTATTTCCTTGATGGTAAATACTTTATTGTGGCTGCGCATTCCTTTTACATCTTAAACTGGTCACCCGTGCTCTTATATGGCCAAGCCAGCTTCCTTGTGGAGATTTGAAGGCATGATTGTGAGTTTTTCCAACTTTCCGGGGACGCCTGTACAACCAACGCTGATGCTGAGCTGATGAAACTTTAAAGTGGAGTTGGGTTACCCTGAAGTCAAAAGAGGTGCTATATAAATGTAAGGTTGCTCTTTTTGAACTCACGAGCCATGCAATCCTGATCCACACAAATTCTGGGACATGTTTTCCAGATGGCCAATTTCTGAACCATTCCTTTCAGTGTTTGTAATGTAAGCCTTAAAAATGCCAGGTCTGTAGCTGAGAAGCAACCCACCTATTCCTCATTAAAACAGCAGCACTCTGCACCGGTGGGTCCTGTTTTAAATGGAGCCAAACTGTAAAAATAAAACGTAGGTTGGAGGAAATCCAACAGGCCATCTTTAACCCTTTCATTACCACTGGCCGTGAAGAGAGAGAGAGAGATAGGTCCTTTCAATTGCTTTCAGTCAGTTTGGAAGGGAAGAGGAGAAAGTGAGGTCTGCAGATGCTGGAGATCAAAGTTGAAACTTTATTGCTGGAACAGCACAGCAGGTCAGGCAGCATCCAGGGAACAGGAGATTCGACGTTTCGGGCACAGGCCCTTCTTCAGGATTCCTGAAGAAGGGCCTGTGCCCGAAACGTCGAATCTCCTGTTCCCTGGATGCTGCCTGACCTGCTGTGCTGTTCCAGCAATAAAGTTTCAACTTGGAAGGGAAGAGGCTGACCATCAATCTGATTGAAGTCTTCAGGCGATTGATGGACCTGTGGTTAGGGAGAAACTGTTCCTGTGTGTAAACCAGAGGGCACAGTTTTAAAAGGAGCAAACGTGTCCTGAAAAAACACTTTCTCTCACAGTGAGTAGTTAGGGTGTGGAAGGCATTGCCTGGAAATGTGGGGGAGGCAGGTTCCATTGAGGCATTCAAGAGGCACACTGGATGTTTGTTTAAAACTAGAAGCAATGTGCAGGATTACAGGGAAAAGGCGGGACTTGGGTACACTCAGAGCCAGTCCAAACATGATGGGCTGAATGGCTTCCTTCTGAACCATAACAATAATGTTGCGAAGACCACATAGACTCACACAGTCAGAAGGCTTTGGACATTGTTAACAGGTCACTAGTTCACAAACCGGTCAGCTGTTTACTTGGAGCCGAATCTCTATTTGGACCCACCCTTGGCTCCAGTTCATCTGCAGGTTCCCCTATTACAGCTTGAACCAGCAGCTGTGTAAACAACACTGGCATGTGTCAGGTTACTCGCTTTTACAAACATTCTTCAGCAATACTTGGCTTTAGAAAAGGTTTTCCCCATTTCAACTATAAGTATAGAAAAATAAAATATCTTTAATGTCTTTAAAACAACTTTAACCTTTTGAACAGAAAGTTGATTAAGGAAAACTGTGATTAGTTGTTTCCATTTAACCACCAACATCCCAGGGCAAATTCCAGGGGTACTGGCCACACCTCCCACAGCCAGGGAGATTGGGATCCAACATGGATCAGCCTCCAGGAATCCTCCTGGTCCATCTCCGATCCACTGACAGGACACTCTGGCCCTCAATGCTAACCCTCGGTCTTTCCCGGGAACTCTCCCTGTAACCCCACAGCAGGCTCACTGTGGGCTCAGGGACACACCAACAGCTCAGGAACAGCACCAGGCTGGACCTCCAGAACACTTACTACCTCACTCCCTCACTACCTCACTCCCTCACTCCCTCACTACCTCACTACCTCACACCCTCACTACCTCACTCCCTCACTACCTCACTACCTCACTCCCTCACTCCCTCACTCCCTCACTACCTCACTCCCTCACTCCCTCACTACCTCACTCCCTCACACCCTCACTACCTCACTCCCTCACTCCCTCACTCCCTCACTACCTCACTACCTCACTCCCTCACTCCCTCACTCCCTCACTCCCTCACTCCCTCACTCACTCCCTCACTCACTCCCTCACTCCCTC
>NW_025207002.1:6076-9147 GCF_004010195.1 Chiloscyllium plagiosum | reverse complement strand
ATGAGCCTCGGTGGGAGGAGGGTGTAGGAGCAGAGAGAGTGAGTGAGGGTGAGGTATCAGAGAGAGGGTGGTGGCACTGACCCTGGCAGGGTGGGGATGGTTATTCCCACAACACTGGGCATTCCTGCAGACACTGAGCCCACACTGACCCAGGGAGGAGGGTGTCACCTGGGACTGGGCTGGGCACAGTGCCCTCCACTGCTGGTCCTGAGGGAGGGGGAAGTCCTGTCTCTGCATCACCCCATCCAGCAGGATCTCCGGGGTCCTGCCCACAGAGCGGGCATCGATGTCTCCTTCTCTACCACGTCCAGGGTAAATGGTAGGGACGGAATTGGGTATCTCCGGGCTGACAGTGCTCCACTGAGAGCTCATTGGGCTTTTCAAGATGGCACCAGTGCCAAGGATGGTTGGTCAGTTCCGAGATATCCCAGCAGAGCTCAGCTGTGCCAGGAATGGCATGGATGGTAATAGAATTGGACAACAGGAATGTTATCAAGGTGGAGTAGGTGTTAATGAGGCACTTGGTAAGGTACAATGAGAGAACTCAGCGAAAGTTGCATTTGGCCATAAACCTAAGTTTCATCCCAGTTTGTAATAATAAACTATTATATTATTGTTTAATTCAGAAACCTGGTGAGTATTTTAATTCGAGTTTGTCAGTTGGGTAAGCTGGAAATTTTGGGCAGTTTGTCTGAATCTTTTCAGGTTTGTGCTGTCTCTGGGAATATCAGGAAGTTGCTTCCATGAACTCTCCTGTGACACTGGGATTCAGTGACTCTGGGGACTGAGCTCACTCCCCGACACATTCGCTAACCAATACACCCACCACACGGTACCCTCAGTTTCAGTCGCTGAGTCAGAGGGGGTCGACAGCACAGAAAAAGGCCTTTCAGCCCATCAAGTCCACATTTGTCAAAACAACTACCCAACTCATCATTCCATTTTCTCGCCCTTAGCCCATAGCCCATACCCATTCTACAATGTTCTGTTGCACCCACACACTGCCTGCCTGTCCCATATGTAGCAATCTTCCTGAGTATGACCCACCAGCTCACATCCTTAAGAGTGAGGAATTGGAAATATGGACAAGGTCAGAAGTCACACAAAGGGGCAGTGCTCCGAAAGCTTATGATTTCAAATAAACCTGTTGGACTATAAAGTGGTGTCATGTGACTTTGGACGTTGTCCACCCCAGTCCAGCCCCAGAATCTCCACATCATGACCAACAAAGATCCAAAGTGAATGAAAGCCAATCTGTGGATTGCTGTGGTGAGAGTGGTCCTTGTTAAATAGAACAGTCCTGCTCAGCTCATCTCCACTACTCAGGGCTCAAGGTCAAGCCAGGAGCTTCCCTATCTCTGGAGTGAGTGATGGACAAACCACCTCAACTTCAGCAAATGAGGAAGTTGTTGCTTGGTTCAAGAGATTTCCATTCATTAAATAAATGTTGAAATCTGGATGGAGATTAGACATTGCCAAACAGTGGTCTTTACTGGGGTCTTTACTGGGTTCCCATCAGTCTGCAGCATGGTCAGTTGAGCTGGGCTAAGCTGATCATTCAGGCACTGCTGCTGCCAGAAGGGGCAGAATCCTGCTCCTGAAGATTGATCGCTCCATATGTGTGTCCCTTTGATGGCAAGATATCTTGAGAGTGCCCATTCTGGAAGTCCTCCCCTATCACATTCCTTGCAGACATTTGATGTTTTTGTTCAAAGAGGAGAAATGAAGATCCGATTGGAAGGTGATTTCTCTGCTTTCTCCATGGAGCTCACAGCGTTTTGAATGTTCTGAGCAGCGGGATTGAGACGGGGAAAGCCGACTGACAAGGGTCAGTAAAGACAGCATTGGGAAGAGAGACATGAGGATCCCAACAACCCGACACCATCCTGTTGGGGCTCATCCTGTTGTGGGCGGCACAGTGGCACAGTGGTTAGCACTGCTGCCTCACAGTGCCAGAGACCCGGGTTCAATTCCCGCCTCAGGTGACCGACTGTCTGGAGTTTGCACATTCTCCCCGTGTCTGCGTGGGTTTCCTCCGGGTGCTCCAATTTCCTCCCACTGTCCAAAGATGTGCAGGCCAGGTAAATTGGCCATGGGAAATTGCCCGTAGTGTTAGATGAAGGGGTAAATGTAGAGGAATGGATCTGTGTGGATTGCTCTTTGGAGGGTCGGTGTGGACTTGTTGGGCCGAAGGGCCTGTTTCCACACTGTAAGTAAGCTAATCTCTCCGTCAGCTCAGTTATGACTCAAAAGAGAAACATGCTCCAAAGCTTCCATCTGATAGACATCAGGACAAATGCAAGAATACCAAATGACAAATATGAAAAACAATTTGTACAATCGGAGAATATGATGCTAAATGATCCATCTTACCCCTTCTTACCTGTCTCAGAGGAACAAATTTGTGCATCACTCGCAACAACTGTCCCTTAAATAGTCTCCACATGTCTGCTGTGCCCTTCCTGTGGAACAATTACTCCCCGTCTGTACTTACCAAAACCTGTCTGATAGTGTCATCGTTTCCTTTTCCCCAATTAAATGTCTTCCCTCGGTAACGGCTCCTTTCCCTCTCCAAGACTATGGTAAATGTGAGGCAGTTGTGGTCACTGTCACCAAAGTGTTCTCCCACTGCGAGATCTGACACCTGTCCTGGCTCATTGCCGAGCACCAAATCCAAAATGGCCTCTCCCCTCTTCGGCCTGTCTACGTACTGAGTAAGGAAACCCTCCTGAACACACCTGACAAAACAGCTCCATCCAAACCATCTGCACTTAGGAGGTTCCAGTCGATATTGGGAAAGTTGAAATCACCCATAACAACATCCCTGCTACATCTGCATTTTTCCAAAATCTGCTGGCCTATGAGTTCTTCAATCTCTCTATTGCTAACCCCCAATGAGGTGGCTGCTCCCTTGCTGTTCCTAACTTCCACCCATACTGACTCAGTAGACAAACCTTCCTCAACAACCTTCGTTTCTGTAGCTGTGATGGACTCTCTGATTAGCAATGCTGCACTCCCTCCTCTTTCTCCACCCTCCCTGTTCTTTTTAAACGTTCTAAACCCTGGAACAT
>NW_025207002.1:4436-5793 GCF_004010195.1 Chiloscyllium plagiosum | reverse complement strand
ATGTACAGGTCCCACCTTCCCCAGAAGGTATCCCAATGGTCTAGGTATCTGAAGCCCTCCCTCCTTCACCAGCCTCGCAGCCACGTGTTAAGCTGCACTCGCTGCCTGTTCCTCATCTCTGCCGCTCGTGGCACCGGTAGCAAACCTGAGATCACTACTCTACTCGTCCTGCTCTTCAGCTTCCAAACGAGCTCTCTGTAGTCACTTTTCAGATCCTCAATCCCTTTCCTGACTATATCATTGGTGCCAATATGTACCACATTTTCTGGCTGGTCACCACCCCCCTCCTTCGGAATCCTGTAAACCCGATAGGTGACATCCCCGACCCTGGCACCGGGGAGGCAACATACCTTCCAGGAATCCCGTTCCTGACCACAAAATCTCCTGTCACTCCGTCTAACTATTGAGTCCCCTACCACTAGAACTTTTCTATTTTTCCCTCTTCCCTTCTGAGCCACAGTGCCAGGCTCAGTGCCAGAGACCTGACAACTATGGCTTTCCCCTGGTAGGCCGTCCCCACCAGCAGTATCCAGAACGGTATACTTATTGCTGAGGGGAACGGCCACTGGGGATCCCTGCTCTGACCATCGGTTCCCTTTCCTCGCCCTGACAGTAACCCAGCTGTCCTTATCCTGTGTCTGAGGTCAGTACTGAGGGAGTGCCGCAGCATCGGAGGATCAGTGCTGAGGGAGTGCCACATTGTCAGAGGGCCAGTTCTGAGGGGGTACCACACAGTTAGGGGTCAGTACTGAGGGAGTGCCACACTATCGGAGGATCAGTACTGAGGGAGTGCTGCATTGTCAGAGGGCCAGTTATGAGGGAGTGCCGCTCTATCGGAGGGTCTGTGCTGAGGGAGTGCTGCACTGTTGGAGGGTTAGCACTGACGGAGTGATGAGCTTGTTAGAGGGTCAGTACTAAGGGAGTGCGGCACTGTTGGAGGGTCATTGCTGAGGGAATACTGCACTGTTTGAGGGTCAGTACTGCGGGCATGCCGTACTGTCAGAGGGTCATTGCTGAGGGAGTGCCGCACTGTTGGAGGGTCAGTGCTGACGGAATGCTGCAGTGTAGGAGGGTCAGTACTGAGGGAATGTGGCACTGTCAGAGGGTCAGTATAGAGTGAGTGCCGCAGTGTCGGAGGGTCAGTACAGAGGGAGTGCTGCACTGTCACAGGGTGAGTGCTGACAACAAATATTAAAAACAATTTCATTCTACCTTCTCAGGTGTACATCAATAATCACAAGACCAGCTTTGCTCAAGAGGAGTTGGAGAGTGCGTGTGTGTGTAGTATTATAACCGCCCAGAGGGTCGGTGTGTGTGTGTGTATATGTGTGTGTGTGTGTGTGTGTGTGTGTAGTAT
>NW_025207002.1:0-2853 GCF_004010195.1 Chiloscyllium plagiosum | reverse complement strand
CCGGGTGTGGAGTGGGGTTAGTGTCGTGGTGTGGAGTGGGGTTAGTGTCCTGGTGTGGAGTGGGGTTAGTGTCCTGGTGTGGAGTGGGGTTAGTGTCCTGGTGTGGAGTGGGGTTAGTGTCCTGGTGTGGAGTGGGGTTAGTGTCCTGGTGTGGAGTGGGGTTAGTGTCCTGGTGTGGAGTGGGGTTAGTGTCCTGGTGTGGAGTGGGGTTAGTGTCCTGGTGTGGAGTGGGGTTAGTGTCCTGGTGTGGAGTGGGGTTAGTGTCCTGGTGTGGAGTGGGGTTAGTGTCCTGGTGTGGAGTGGGGTTAGTGTCCTGGTGTGGAGTGGGGTTAGTGTCCTGGTGTGGAGTGGGGTTAGTGTCCTGGTGTGGAGTGGGGTTAGTGTCCTGGTGTGGAGTGGGGTTAGTGTCCTGGTGTGGAGTGGGGTTAGTGTCCTGGTGTGGAGTGGGGTTAGTGTCCTGGTGTGGAGTGGGGTTAGTGTCCTGGTGTGGAGTGGGGTTAGTGTCCTGGTGTGGAGTGGGGTTAGTGTCCTGGTGTGGAGTGGGGTTAGTGTCCTGGTGTGGAGTGGGGTTAGTGTCCTGGTGTGGAGTGGGGTTAGTGTCCTGGTGTGGAGTGGGGTTAGTGTCCTGGTGTGGAGTGGGGTTAGTGTCCTGGTGTGGAGTGGGTTTTGTGGGCTGGTGTGGAGTGGAGATAGTGGGCTGGTGTGGAGTGGGGTTAGTTCCCTGGTGTGGAGTGGGGTTCGTGAGTTTTTGTGGAGAGGGGTTGGTGCCCTGGTGTGGAGTGAGGTTAGTACCTCGGGTGGAGAGGGGTTAGTGCCCTGGGGTTGAGTGGAGTTAGTGCCCTGGTGTGGAATGGGGTTAGTGGGCTGGTTTGGAGCAGGTTTAGTGCCCTGGTGTGGAGTGGAGTTAGTGCCCTGGTGTGGAATGGGGTTAGTGGGCTGGTTTGGAGTGGGGTTAGTGCCCTGGTGTCGACTGGGGTTAGTGCCCAGGTGGGGAGTGGGGTTAGTGGGTTTGTGTGGAGAGGGGTTAGTGCCCTGGTGGGGAGTGGGGTTACTGGGCTGGTGTGGAGTGGTTTTAGTGCTCTGGTGTGGAGTGGGGTTAGTGCCCTGTGGGGAGTGGGGTTAGTGGGCTGGTGTGGATTGGAGTTAGTGCCCTGGTGTCGACTGGGGTTAGTGCCCTGGTGTCGACTGGGGTTAGTGGGCTTGTGTGGAGAGGGCTTAGTGCCCTCGTGGGGAGTGGGGTTAGTGGGCTGGTGTGGAGAGGGGTTAGTGCCCTGGTGTGGAGTGCCCTGGTGTAAAGTGGGGTTAATGGGCTGGTGTGGAATGGGGTTAGTGCCCTGGTATAGAGTGGAGTTAGTGCCCTGGTGAGGAGTGGGGATAGTGGGCTGGTGTGGAGTGGGGTTAGTGCCCTGGTGTAGTGTGTAGATAGTGCCCTGGTGTGGAATGGGGTTAGTGGGATGGTGTGGAGTGGGGTTAGTGCCCTAGTGTGAGGTGGGGTCAGTCCCTGGTGTGGAGAAAGGTTAGTCCCTGGTGTGGAGTGGTGTTATTGCCCTGGTGTGGAGTGGGGTTAGTGGGCTGTTGTGGAGAGGGGTTAGTGTCCTAGTGTGGAGTGGGGTTAGTGCCCTGGTGTGGAGTGGGGTTAGTGCCCTGGTGTGGAGTGGGGTTAGTGCCCTGGTGTGGAGAGGGATTATTGCCCTGGTGTGGAGAGGGATTAATGCCCTGGTATGAAGTGGGGTGTGTGGGCTGGTGCGAAGCGGGGTTAGTGGGCTGGTGCAGAGGAGGTTTACTGGGCTGGTGTAGAGTGGGGTCTGTGGGCTGGTGCGGAGCGGGGTTAGTGGGCTGGTGTGGAGTGGGGTCAGTGGGCTGGTGTGGAGTGGGGTCAGTGGGCTGGTGCGGAGCGGGGTTAGTGGGCTGGTGCGGAGCATAGAGGCAGGCAGTGGTCAGACCGTGCAGAGATCTCTTGTGCTGGTTTGCTATGGAGAGCCTTTGGAGAGTGACCTTGGTTTTTGTCTTTTTAACAGACCTAATTGGCTGCAGTGCTTAGCTGTGCAGTTGCAATGCTTGTTACAGTGCAGTGGTAGTGCTCCCACCTCTGAGCCAGGGGATCTGATTTCAAAACCCACCTTCCATCTGAACAGATTGATTTAGTGACTTAAATTTGAAAGTAACTTTGAATCACTTTGTAGATTCCTAAAGACATGAAAGTTGATCTGTGAATCCTTCTCTTTCTAATGACCAAATCCATCTGCTTTAATTGCTTCTCAAAATCTCTTGGCTTCAGTGTTGTTCACCTAACATAAACGATATTAAAATCACTGCAAATTAACTTTGACAATTGCAAATGATGTGAACAACAGCTAACTCCATTATAACCCCACTCTGAGGAAGAAATCCATTGTCAGAGCCTAAGGGGCAAAGAAGGAATTAATTCCAAGTCAGTCATTCTACTGGCACTGAGTGATAATCTCATGTTCAAAACATGTGGGTCCGCCAATTCTTCTCTTCACTTGTAACCAGTATTTTTTTTCTAAATCATTAAAGCGAGCAGCTGTCTCACAAGGTCAACATTTGTTCTGCCAATCCTTTTGGCTCGAACACTGCCCGTTGGTTTTGAAAGCACACTTAGGAAAGAAAAAGTACGCTATGTTAATCATCAAGTGCTGCCGTGTAGCTAAGCACGTTCGCATCAGTGCGAGGGAAAACTCAATTAATGCTTCACTGATGAAACTTAATCAGTCCAGCATATGGTCAAACAGTACTCAGTATTATAAGATGACTTTTTAAGAAGAATTTACTAATGCATGGAACATGGCAATTTATTCAATTTTTTTTTGAGAAATTCACAATATTATGAAT
>NW_025207001.1:2058-12349 GCF_004010195.1 Chiloscyllium plagiosum | reverse complement strand
AGACATTGTCTATCCTGACTTCAGCAAGGCCTTAGACAGGGTTTAGCCTGGTCCACTGGTTAGTAAGGTTAGATCACATTGGATCAGGGAGAGCGAGACAAACGGACACAGAATTGGCTTGACAGTAGGAGACAGAGGGTAGTGGTAGAGGGTTGTTGTGCAGACTGGGGGCTTCTGCCCAGTGGTGTGCCATAAGCATTGATGCTGGGGCCACGCATGTGCATTATTGACATAAACGAGAATATATGAATTATTGTTAATAAGTTTCTGGATAGTAAAATAAGTGTTATAGTGGGCAGTGAATACAGTTATCAAAGGTGATCTTAACCAACTGAACCAGTGGGTCAAGAAATGAAAGATGGAGCTGAATTCAGGTATTGGATTTTGTTAAGAGAAACCAGGGAGGACTAACACAATTAATGGCAGAGCTGTGGATAGTGTTGTCGAATGGAGAGAGAACAAAGGATGCAGTTACATTGTTCCTTGGAAGTGGCGTCACAGGTGGACAGGATGGGGAAAGCGGATTTGGCACACCAGCCAAATGGGTCCGAGCTTGAGTATATGAGTTGGTCCATCATGATTCGGCTGTATCAGACATTGCTGGGACTCCAGTTGGAGTACTGTGTAGAATTCAGATCCTCCTGCTTTAGGAAGAATATTCTGAAACTGCAAACGGAGCAAAGATTGATGAAGATGTTACTGATACTGGAGGGTTTGACAGAAACAGAGAGGCTGGATAAGCTGGAAAGCAACATGGGTGGAATGAGATAGATTTGGCAGATAAGGTTAAGGAGAATCCAAAGAGATTCTACAGCATACAAGTACAATATAGCAACTAGAGAGACAATATAGCGCCTCAAAGATCATTAAGGCCATCCATGCATGGAACCACAGGACATGGGCGTGACCCGAAATAAATATTTCATGCAGAACGTATTGTGGACAGAGACTAGGAAACAAAAGGAAAGAAACAGTAATGTCTTGAAAAGATACCCCCTTACAGAAGAAATGATGCTGGAGGTCTTAGAACTCAAAGGTAGAGAAAGCCCTCGGTCCCGAACAAGTGTATCCCAGAACATTGTGGCAATGTTTCAGTGGGGACAGTGACAGAGATTTGGATCATTATCCTTCGTATTTCCATTGGGTGTAGGTGGCTGAGGGGTGCCCTTATAAAGATTTATAAAAACATGAGTGGTATACGTCGGTTGAATAGTGAAGGTCTCTACCCAAGGGTAGGGGAATCCATAACTAGAGGACAAAAATATGAGTTGGGAGAGGAAATACTTAAAAGCGACCAGAGGAGCACATTTCCACACAGAGAATGGTGCACATATTGAATGAGCTGCCGCTGAAGTGGTAGAGAAAAGTATCAATTACATCATGGAAAAGACATTTGGGCAGGTACATGGAGAGGAGAAGGTTTGACGGGATATGGAACAAACACAGGCAAATGCGACTCGTTCAGGAACCGTGGTCTGCATGGACGAGTTGGATCGAAGGAACCGTTTCTGTTCTGCATGGCTCTTTCTCCAGTTATTGGAGGAGGGACTACTGAGACAAGGCATGTTGTAGGCATTGAAGCAAGTTACAGCCATGGAGATGGTAGTCTGGAATGCAGTATACTTCAAATATGTGGAGGGATTATCAGGAAGGGAGGAGTTTACAGGGGCATGAACTGTTATAGGAGTTAAAATTTATTGAAGACACTGGTCCACGAGACATGGTATATGTACAGTGTTGGAGGGGGAACATAGACAGAAAGATCCCAGGCAGCACTCCCACACACTCATGGGAAGCCTGCTTTCCCCTTTGTTATACTGATGTTCACTAAGACATCAGTAGCCTGAATTGATAACTGTGACAGTCCCAATGCTGTCTCAGTGCAACAAAACTTACAGTAGGGGTGTGTCTGTACTGTGCTCCCCCTCTAGAACTGTATGAAGTCATGTCTTGTTAGCCGATATTTGGAGCCCTCTCATTACTCTCTGCTCTGTGCACTGTGAGTAATCTTAGCTCACTGCTGGATTTATTGAAGGCTGCAGATCTCTCAGCCCTTTGTCTCTCTGGCTGACCAACCATCTTCAACGTGGTGATGGACGAGACACCCCGTATTTGGGAAGTCTATTGAGTCAGGAACTTCCTGATTACCTGCAGGAGACAGAGAATTCGACAGGATGGGAAATTAGACTGATGAAGTGAGGGTTACACATGGAGAATGGCAGTGAGTCCCACAGAGATCTGGAAAATCCCAGTCTCCATTCCTGGCCTGTGCTGTTGTCTCTCTCTGGAGTGGAGAATTCTGTTGGCTCAAGATCTGGAGTAGCTGTAAGAGTGAGAGACACTGATAGAGGCAGAGATTGGACCCATGCAGTAAGGGATACCACATGGAGAGATACTGAATGATATCACCAGAGTGCAGGAAGGTATCAGGATCAAACAATCATGAAGGAAAAGCAGCTTTAACTCCATGATGCACTTGTATCAGTGTTCAGGGATGAATAGCCTGTGAGCAGGCGAAGTGATGGCCTAGTGATATTGTTGCTACAGCATGTATCCCAAACCTCAGCTAATGTTCAGGGTAGAAGATTTGAACCCCATCATCTGAAATGGTGGAATTTGAAATAAATTATTTTTAAAATAGTATTTGACAATCCATCAATGCCATTATTGATGTACAATAACTCCAAACACTTCTGCTTTCAAGAAGGACATCGGTCCATCCTGACGTGGTCTGCATGACATACCCACAGCAAAGTGTTTGCCTCTCAATTACCCTCTTAAATGGCCGAGCAAGTTACTCAGCTGAACGGCAGCTAATGCTGGGCAAGAAAGTTTGGTCAGCCAGAGACAGCCATATCGCGTGCTTGATTTTTAAAAAAAAATACATTCTGATGGTCCGACTGGAACTGTGCTGGGGCCAGTGTCGTGGACAATCATGTCAGTAGGTTTATGGACAGGGCTGTAAACTGACAGAGAGGATGCAGGGATAGGGTTCAGGTGAAAGGAGCTTTCCAAATCCAAAGAGGTAAGGTGACGGATCAGAACGGCATGGGGAATGTGGCCGTAGACAAGCAGAAACAAACAGGATGGGACAGAGTTTAACTAAAACTATACATCAGCGAATCGATTTGTGACAGGACATTGTGGGAAAGAGTAAATTATGTTTTTGTTGGAATGAACAAAGTCACTTCAATAAGGTGGATGGATTTGTGACACAGAGTCGAACAAAAGGTGGAACATAAATATTTCATAGTTCACAAACTTGCGGAAACTCGGGCAAAATGGGCAACGCTAACAATAATGGATAACAAAGGCATTACAGAGAAAGAATTTGGTCTCAAATCATGAAGTAGAGTCAGTCTGCATATAATTCTGGCTACTACTTGCCAAGGACACAAGCAGCAAAACAGTTTTCGCACCGAACAGCATTCTCTTGCTCATCACTGCATTAAACAGGAACTTTGGAACTTTTAATAAAGGTATTGTGATAAGTTTGTGAAACTTCAACATTCATATAATCTTGACAATAATGCTGACAAGAGTGATATTCGAAGAGGAGATTGTAGAATTCTTTTTCAGTGTTCCTTTGAATAACACATTGTGCAACTGGATATGGACATTACTATCTCAGACCGACCGTTTGTGATGAAACGTAGTGAATGAGTAATGTCACCTGGGGAGATCCTCCGGCAAATTGTGATAAAGTGCAGTTTAAAGAAATATAAAGTTTTAAAGAGAATCACAGAAAGGACAAGCTGCAACTAGAAACAAAAACAGCCAATTACATGAGTTTGAGCGGAGAACTAACCAAGTTAACATGTAAAACAGACTGAAACATGTGTCTGTAAATGAACAGTGGAAAACATTTGAAGGAACAGTGTAAAATACTCAACAAAAGGGTATTCCACTGAAACAGACAAAACCTCAGCAAGAAATTCCATCCCATCCCTCAGTCAGGACAAAATGGATCATTTTAGATTATGAGGCTTAGAAGATCACCACAAAGTACTTAAAATCCTGAAATGAGATAGAGTTTAACCAGTAAGTGTTAGAGGGTTTGCAAAGGGTCTGCTGGCAGGAGGAGGGCAGTGGGAAGGGGAATCCTTATCAGGGTTTAATGACACGATATGAACAGGGAGAGGTGAAGGTGGTGAGAGTGTTACAGAGAGTGGTCAGAACCTGAATGGTGCTACAAAGCCAGTACGGATTGCTGCAGCTGGAGGGGTTTGCAGAGATAGGGAGGGACATCTGCATTTTCATTTATTCATACATGGGATTGGACCAGTATTCTTTGCCCCCACTGCTAATTACCAGAGGGCAGATCAGAGTCAGCTATATTGCTGTGGGTCTGGATTCACATGTAGGCCAGATCAGGTTATAAAATCAGATGTCCTTTACTAAAGGAGGTAAGTGAACCTGATGAGTTCTTCCGACTGATCAACAATGCTTTTATGGTGGCCTTCCCAATGCTTTGTTCAGACAACATGAAATCCTAACTCCAACTCTCAAGGCTCTAACTAATGAAGGTAATCATCCCAAGCGCCTGCTTCACCAGCCTGTCTACCTGTGACACCACTTTCAAAGAACTGTGTACTTGCATCCCTGGGTCGCTGACTGACAACACAACCCAGGGCCCGAACATTACAAGTCCCACCCTGGTTGTTTCACCTAAATGGAACACTTCACATTTATCTAATTAAACTCCATCTGCTTTTCTTCAGCCCACTATCTCAGCAGTACTGTTCATCCTGTTGGATCATAGATAACTTTCTTCACTGTCCACTTTACCACATATTTCAGTGGCACCCAAAAAACCTACTTACCAGGAAAGAAATATTCCCATCCAAACCATTTATCCAAATGACAAACAACAGTGGACCCACTACACCGTTGGTCCCATGCTTCCAGTCAGAAAAACAACATGCCTCCCACTACCTTCTGTCTCCCATCACCAAGCCCAAATTTATATCCAGTTCACGAGCTCCTACTGAATGCCATATCCTTTTACATTTATTTGAGCTTATTACCCAGTTTACCATATGGAACGTAGAACACAGAACAGTGCAGCACAAGACCCTTCGGCCATGATGCTATGCCAACCTTTTATCTGACTGTAAGATCAAACTAACCGACATACCCTTCATTTTACTGCCATCCATGTGTCTACCCACGAGTGTATTAAATGTCCCTAATGTATCTGACTCTCCTACCACTGCGGGCAGTGCATTCTACACCTCCCACACAACTTTGTGTAAAGAACCTGCTTTTGAAATCTCTCCTTAACCATCCAGCAATCACCTTAAAATTCTGCCCGCTCAGAATAGCCATGTATGCCATGATATAAAGACATCTCTTACTATTCACTCTCTCTGTGCCTTATATCATCTTGTTCACCTCTACCAAGTCGCCGCTCACCCTTCTCCACTCCAATGAGAAAAACTGAACTTCCCTCAACCTTTCTTCATAAGGCATACCCTCCAGAACAGGAAACATTCTGGTAAACCTCGAATTTACCCTTCCTTAGCTTCCACTGCCTTCCTGTAATGAGGGGACCAGAACTAAACACAATATCGCAAGTGGGTCTAACCCGGGCTCTATAGAGCTGCAGAATAACTTCGCTGCTTTAAAACTCAATCCCCCAGCAATTGGAAGCCAACACAACATATTCCTTCATAACAACCCGATCAGCTTGGGTGGCAATTATGAGGGATTGATAGAAGTGGAATCCAATATCCCTCTGTTCCACAACATTACCAAGTATTCTGCCTTTACCCCTGCATTCTGCATTCAAGTTTGACCTTCCACAATGAATCATTTCACACTTTTTCCAGATTGAACTCCATCTGCCACTTCTCAGCCCAGCTCTGCATCCTGTCAATATCCTGCTGCAACGTCCAACAGCCCTCCACACTATCCTCCACTCCACCAACCTCCATGTCAGCGGCAAAATAACTAACCCACTCTTCCACACCCATATCCAAGTAATTTATTAAAAAAAATCACAAAGATTTGAGTTTCTTCAACCGATCCCTGCAGAACACCACTGGTCACTGAGCTCCATGCTGAATGCTTCCCATCTATCATCGCCCTCTGTCTTCTATGAGCCAGGAATTCTGTATCCAGACAGAGAGGTTTCCTGTATCCCATGCCTCTGTACTTTCTGAATGAGCCATAAAGGTATTTTATCACATTCTCGAAGGATTCAATAAGATTTGTGAGGTATGACCTGCCGCTTACAAAGCCATGCTGACTATCTCTAATCAAGCTATGGTTTTCTACGGAGTCATAAATCCGCTCTTTCAGAGTCCTCTCCAATAATTTGCATACCACAGACAAAAGAATGTGAGGTCTGTAATTCCCAGGATTATCCCTATTCCCTTTCTTGAACAAGGGAGTAACATTTCCTGCCCTCCAATCATCTGGCACGACTCCAGTGGACAGTGAGGATGCAAAGGTCATCGGCAAAGGTGCAGCAATCCCTTCCCTCGCTTCCTGTAGTAACTTTGGGCATATCCCGTCTGGTCTAACAGACTTATCTATCGTTATATTTTACATAATTCTCAGCACATCCTGCTTATTAACATCCAGCTGTTCACATATATCAGTCCTTTTCAAGCTGTCCTCACAAATGACAAGATCCCTCCCCTACCTCCTGTGACTCCAGGCACATGTTCCCTCCACTATCCCTGACCGGCCCTACCCTCACTGTGACCATCCTCTTGTTCCTCACATAAGTCGAGAATGCCTTAGCGTTTTCCTTAATCCTTCCCAACAAAGAATTTTCATGTCCCATTCTAGCGGTCCTAAGTCCATTCTTCAGTTCCTTCCTGGCTACCTTCAGTGAGTCCCCAGAGTGTATAAACAGGCCATTTGGCCCAACAACTCCACACGGACCCTCTGAAAAACATCCCGCTCAAAACCATTCTCCCACCCAATTGCTCTCCATTTACCCAAACTAACGTGTCAATCCTGTACTTCCCTGAACACCATGGGTAATTTACCATGGCTGATTCACCTAATCTGCACTTCTTTGGACGAGGAACCCCACGCGAGACCTGGGGTGAACATGTAAGCTTCCCACAGACAGTAGCCCGGAACTGGAATCGAAATCGGGTCCCTGGTGCTATAAGGCAGCGGTGCTAACCACTGAGCCATCATGCCACCCCCATATAACCCTATGGATGTCTAACGATCCTTGCGTCCTCAACCTTATGTAAGCATTTTTCTTCCTCTTGACTAGATGTTCTGCATCCCTTGGAACCTTGTCAAATGCTTTGCTGAAGTCTATGTAGACAACGTTGACTGCTCTGCCTTCATCTATCTCTTGGCCACCTTTTCGAAGAGTCAATCCGGTTTGTGAAATACGGTTTTCCACTCACAAATCCATGCTGACTATCTCTAATCAGCCCTTGCCTTTCCAAATATACGTAACTCCTTTCTCTCACAATCTCCTCCAACAACTTCCCCATCACTGGGCTCACTGGGCTGCAATTTCCTGGCAGTTCCCTGAAGCCCTTAAGCGATGGAACAGCATTAGCCGCCCTCCAGTCTGCCGGCACCTCACTGTGTCTGTTGATAATATTATTATCTCTCTTAGGGACACTGCAATCTCCTCCCTAGCTTCCCACAATATTCTAGGATAGACCTAATGAGCTACTGAGAATTGATCTCCCTTTACTTGTTTTAATATTCCAGTACTTTCTCTTCTCTGTTGAGGATTCTTTCCAAGACATCGCAATTTATTTCACAAAGTTCCCGAGCTTCCATGTCTTTCCTCAGAGTAAATACTGACAAGACTTTTTTTTAAAATATCTCACCCAACTCCTCTGGTTCCACACATGGGTGACCTTATTGATCTTTAAGGGGCCCTATTCTCTACCAAGTTATTTTTTAGCCCTTATTGAAACTTGCACAAAGGCTTCTGAAAATTCAAACAAAGCATATCCTCCATACCAACACCTCATTATCTATTCTGCCATTTATATTCACACCAACAAATAAAATCCAACAGGCTCAAAACAAATTATCTTTTATAAAATATGTTTCTAAGGGTCCAGTTATTTTTTATTGATATGTCGTTTCTCACTCATTTCAGCATGCTCCTGACTTACTGTCAGGCTAACAGTATTTGCTTTCAGTCTGGAAACATAAAGGGCTGTGGGAGTTCTTGTTTATCAATCTGAAAAAAAGTAACTTACAGGCTCATCAAGTAATAGAGAAGACAAACTAAATGCTGCCATGTATTACAAAGGGAATGGAGGCTAAATATAGGGAGGTCTAACTAAAACGATGCAAGGTACAAGTCAGACTACACCGAGAATATTATGAACAGTGTGTGTGCCCGAAGGAAATTATTCTTGTATCCGAGGCAGGCCAGGGAATGTCCACTCAGCTGATGTTGGAAATGGAGGGATTTTATTATAAGAAGAGGTGGACTAGATTGAGAATGAACCCATTGAAGTTGAGAAAAATGAAAGAGAAACTGAATGAAACATGCAAGATTCTGATCGGTTAAATGCTGGGAAATTAGAAAATAGAACAGTACAGTACAGCATTCGGCCCTTCGGCCCACCATGTTATTCTCAACTCATCCCATCCGTATGTACATGGTCCATGTCCCTCTATTCTCTGCCCATTCATGTTTCTGTCTAAACTCCCACTTCAAAACTTTACTCACATTTCTGTTTCTATGACCTCGCTTGGCAACTTCCACTCTCTGTAAAAGAAAACTTGCCTCACACACCTCATTTAAACTTTCTCTTTCTCACCTTAAACCTCTGCACTCTAGTATTTGAAACTTACACATTGGAAAAGAGATTCTGACTATCCACATTATCTATCCCTGTCCTAACGTTATATTCCTGCACCTGGTCGCCTGTCAGCCTCTGATATTCTCACAAAGCAATACAACTTTGTTTAATTTCCTCTTACACCTAACACACCCTTAAAAACATAACACAGGTAACGTGCTGATAAACACCTTTTGTATCCTCTCCAAAACGTCCACATCCTTCCTATTTTGTGGAGATGAGAACTGCACACAGTGCTCCAAATGTGACCAAACATTTTATACAATTATAACATCAGATGCAATACACTATACCCAACGTTGTGACCGAGGAAGGCCAAGTTTGCATTTGCTTTCTTTCCCATCTGAAACACTTCTGTTGCCATTTTCAGGGAGTTACTGGCTTACACCAAGATCCTTCTGTATATCAATATCCCTCAGTATCCTAACTTTCTTCTTGACTTTGACATCATCTCACACTTGTCCAGACTGAACTCAATTTGCCATTTCTCTGCACATCTTTCCAACTGATCTTTAACATCTTGAAACCGTGGATATCCTTACTCCTTAACCCCAATCCAACCAATTTTCATATCATCTGCAATAATTATATTTGTCATTACCTTTCATTTCAATTGTGTGACATTCTGTAACCAGGGGGCAGAAAGACCCAGCAAGGGCTCACCCATTTCAGATGAAGATGAGGAGGAGTGTCTTCACTCAGCGAGTAGTGACTCTGTGGGAATTCCTGACTGCAGGTGGCTGTCGAGGCTGGGTCATGAAGAAAAAATTTAGCAGAGACGGGCAGATTTTAATGAATCAGGGAAACAAGGGTTTTGTGGAAAAGGCAAGAAAGTAGAGTTGAAGTGTATTAGATCAGCCATGATCTGATTGAAGGGAAGAGCATACTCAATGGGCCAAATGGCCTAATTCTGCTTCAACATCTCAACTCAGTATCTACATTATAACATTATGGGTCTCTTCTCACAAAACTCCATTCTAATGGGATTATTAGATATTTATTATTACACAGAATTTGGTCTACAATAGACAATTTGTTGATGGCTCCTTGATATGATGTTATGGAAAACCATACTCATTAGTTATTCAGTCGGGATGGAGACCACTGTCACACACAGTTACTGTACTGCCCTTGCTGCAAGTATATTCAATGTCCTGACTGTAACCATATTGACATTATCATCACTGCCTGGTACCTACAAAAGAATTCCTATTGCTGCTTGTTTATTCTCAGCTCCACCCAAATAGACTCCAAATTGTGATCTTCAAATCCACATGACTGTGAACCTCATCACCTCAGGAGATCTCCCACCCACAGCTTGCAACCTAATAGTCCGGGAACCCCGCACCGTTCTACCTCCTTCCCAAGATCCACAAGCCTGACCACCCTGGCCGACCCATTGTCTCAGCATGCTCCTGCCCCACTGAACTCATCTCTACCTACCTCGACACTGTCCTATCCCCCCTAGTCCAGGAACTCCC
>NW_025207001.1:0-1482 GCF_004010195.1 Chiloscyllium plagiosum | reverse complement strand
TCGCCAGACATCTAGAAAAAAATATTCAAAACCTAGAGGAGTCATTGCGGGAAGCTCAAAGTGTCTGTGAGATATGGTGTGTGTGTGTGTGTGTGAGAGAGAGACAGAGAGAGAGAGAAAAGAACTGTACAGCTAACAGAAAGTTTAACCCTTTGGAATTCAATTAGAATGCACATTTGTTTGTTGGTGATTGAATGTTTGTGCTTTGTTCCCTGGAGCTTGAGATCCGGGACTGTTTTGAGTCTGATTTCTATTACGGAAATTTTGACATGATTTCTTTTGGGGTTAAGAATTTTGCAGATTGTGAAGTGGAGTGTTGGCTTTTGCTATTTTTGCAGATTGTGATTGCCTTACTGTCGGTTTCTGGCTGGTCTCTTTTGTCCTTACGTGAAAGCGACTTATGGAGGACAGTTGGGGTTTTGGTTCAACATGAGATTGCAATAAACAAAAAAAAAAATCCTATGGTTGTGTTCGGTGACCTTGGATTTGGCCATTGTTCATGAATTAGAAGTTTTTTTAACAACCTATAGCATTGTAGTTGAGCGGTGGCTAGTCGGGACTACTTGGGATAACTAGTATTGGATTTCAATCAGGGGACTAAAACCGGGCAGTTGTGGTGGATTTCAAGGTTGGGAGCTGTATGCATTTCGCATTTTAAATATTAAACACTGAATAAATGAATTTATGATATATAAATGTATGTTTACAGGTAGGATTTCTAAATGTATATTTAGGAACGGGCTTTGAAGTTGGACAGGCATAAATTGATAAATTATATTTGAGGTTACAGATAGCAAGAAATATTGCAATATTTCTTTTAAAAAGTCAAGGTCTTAACAAAACATTGAGTGATGAGGAATGGCCATAAGATGGCCCTAAAGCTGTTCAGTTGGTTAAATCGGCTCAGCAATTGATCTGGCAACATAACATGAGAAGCAGAAACAGAAGGCAAAAATAATGATATGCCACGGTTAATGAGGTAAGAAAGAAAAAGACAAAACTAAAAGGATAAAAAAAAACGGAATGGTGGAGGGCAGGATGTTGAAAATAAAGTGAGGAGAAAGGTTCGGGGAGGAGATGTTAAGGGGTCTGGTAGACAGGAACAAGGATCATAGTGAAAATTCCCACAGGCGGGATGTTATTACTGTGGAAATACAGGTCACTTTAAGAGAGAATGTCCAGATCCGAAAAAAGAAGTCAAGGCAGTGCCACTTATGAACCTTGATGAAAAATAGGGGTGTCAGGAGTTCCTGCCCCCGGGGACCCACCAGGAACACTTGATAAATTTAAAGGTGGGACCTTACAAAGAGGACATAGTTTTCCAGTCGATATGGGGCCAGCAAGGTCATCCTTAAATTTTAAGCCCAAGGGAGTGGGAATGAAAAACAGTTAATTGGATTATGGCAACAGTTTTGTGATGAGAGGCATGATATTCATGACGAGATATTACCACCAAATTGGGGATTTAATTAACTGCAAAAG
>NW_025207000.1:8361-12348 GCF_004010195.1 Chiloscyllium plagiosum | reverse complement strand
ATTATCTTCTAAGCTTCTTTGATTTCCCCTCAAACTTCTAAACTCTTGTGAATACCATCCTAGGATCCTCAGCTGATCATCATATGTTAGGCCTACCATTCCAGGGATCATCCGTGTGAATTTCCACTGACATGGTACAGTGCCAGTAAGTCCTTCCTGAGGTGTGGGGCCAAAAATTGGACACAGTATTATAAATTGGACCTAACTAGAGCTTTATAAAGTCTCAGAAGCATGTCACTGCTTTTATATTATTAAACTGGAAAGACTGCAGAAGATAATTAACCAGGTTGTTGCCTGGACTCAATGGGCAGAGTTATAGGGAGAGGTTGGACAAACTAGGATTTTTTTTCTTCAGAGCATAGGAGACTGAGGCGGCACCTTGTAGAGGTGTATAAGACTATGAAAGGCATGTCGAGGGTGAATGCACTCAAGGTTGGGGAATTGACGACTAGAGGGGATTAGTTTAAGGTTCAAGAAGGTGGTAGGTACATGGAATAAGCTGACAGCAGAAGTGGTTGAGGCGGGTGCATTAACATTTGGGCAATTGCATGGATAGGAAAGGTTTAGAAGGTGTGGGCTAAGTGCATGGAAATGGGGTTAGAGTGGATAGACCAGTTTGGGCCAAAGGAGCTGCCTCCATGCTGTTGGACTCTATGATTCTATCTACAGCAAATACAAAAAAAACAACCTTTAGCCCATTCACTCAGCTGCAGGTCAACATCCACCCAACTATTCCTGTCCTTTTTACAGTATTTCAGCAATAGACCGGTATGGTTTGTCATTCCAGTTGTATATCCAAATGTGCCACAGATGTCATGAGCATTTGTGCAGAGGGTAATAGTGGTAGAATGCTTCTTGGACTGGAGATCTGTGACTGGTGGAGTGCCTCAGGGGTCGGTGCTGGGCTAATTGATGTTTGTCATTTATATCAAGATTTGGATGAGAATGTACAAAGCACAATTAATAAGTTTGCAGATGTCATTAAAATAGAAGTTATTGTGGACAGTAGGGAAGGTTCCCAGAAATTGCACACCTGGAGTACTGCATGCAGTTCTGGTCTCCACATTTGAGGAAAGACATTCTGTCTATTGAGGGAGTGCAGCGTAGGTTGACGAGGTCAATTCCTGGAATGGCTGGATTACCTTACACTGAAAGACTGAAGCGACTGGGCTTGTATACCCTTGAGTTTAGAAGACTGAGAGGGTATCTGAATTTGATTTTAGATTACTTACAGTGTGGAAACAGGCCCTTCGGCCCAACAAGTCCACACCAATCCGCCGAAGCGCAACCCACCCATACCCCTACATATAGCCCTTACCTAACACTCGCCCTGTTGGACTGTATGACTCTGAAAGCAGACAGAAGCTGATGGTCCTGGGCCAGAAGCTCAGGCACAGTGTTATTGCTCTGCCATCATCTTGGAAAATTCTGTGCGCCCTCTCCAGTACAATCACATCTCTCCAATAATGTGGATCCAATACTGTATAAAATGCTCCCGCTGTGGCTTAATGAACACTTCTTTTACAATTCCAGCACTTACGTTTTCCTGCTCTTAAATTCTGTACCTCAGCTAATAAAGGCAAGTATCCCAGTTAGAGTCAGAGAGTCACAGAGATAAACACCATGGAAACAGATCCTTTGGTCCAACCCATCTATGCCGATCAGATATCCCAACCCAATCTAGTCCAACCAGCCAGTACCCCGCCCATATCCCTCCAAACCCTTCCTATTCGTATACCCATCCAAATGCCTTTTAAATGTTGCAATTGTACCAGTCTCTGCCAATTCCTCTGGCAGCTCATTTCATACACGTACCACCCTCTGCATGAAAATGTTGCCCCTTAGGTCTCTTTTATATCTGTCCCCACTCACCCTAAACCTATGCCCTCTAGTTCTGGACTCCCTGACCTCAGTGCAAAGACTTTGCCTATTTATCCTATCCATGCCCCTCATAATTTTGTAAACCTCTATAAGGTCACCCCTCAGTCTCCGACGCTCCATGGAAAAGAGCCCCAGCCTGTTCAGCCTCTCCCTATAGCTCAAATCCTCCAAACCTAGCAACATCATTGAAAATCTTTTCTGAACCCTTTCAAATTTCACAACATCTTTCTGATAGGAAGGAGACCAGAATTGCATGCAATAGTCCAACAGTGACCTAACCAATGTCCTGTACAGTCATAACATGACCTCCCAACTCCTGTACTCAATATTCTGACCAATAAAGGAAAGCATTCCAAACGCCTTCCTCACTATCCTATCTACCTGCGCCTCCACTTTCAAGGAGCCATGTACCTGCACTTAAAGGTCTCTTTCTTCAGCAACACTCCCTAGAACCTTGACATTAAGTGTAGAAGTCGTGATAAGATTTGCGTTCTCAAAATGCAGCACCTTGCATTTACTGAATTAAACTCAATCTGCCACTTCTCAGCCCATTGGCCCATTGGCCCATCTGGTCTCGATCCTGTTGTAATTTGAGGTAACCCTCTTCGCTGTCCACTTCACCTCCAATTTTGGTGCCATCTGCAAACTTACTAACTACACTTTATTGAAGTCCATATAGATCACATCTTCTGTTCTGCTCTCATCAATCTCCTTTGTTACTTCTTCAAAAAACTCAATCAAGTTTGTGAGACATGATTTCCCACGCACAAAGCCATGTTGACTATCCCAAATCAGTCCTTACCTTTCCAAATATATTCACATCCTGTCCCTCAGGGATCACTCCAACAACTTGCCCACCACTGAGGTCAGGCTCACCGGTCTATAGTTTCCTGGCTTATCTTTACCTCCCTTCTTAAACAGTGGTACCATGTTAACCAATGTCCGGTCTTCGGGCACCTCACCTGTGACTATCGATGATACAAATATCTCAGCAAGAGGCCAAGCAATCACTTCTCTAGCTTCTCATCGTGTTCTTAGGTACACCTGATCAGGTCCTGGCGATTTATCCTCCTTTAACTGTTTCAAGACATCCAGCACTTCCTCCTCTGTAATCTGGACATTTTGCAAGATGTCACCATCTATTTCCCTACAGTCTATGTCTTCCATATCCTTTTCCACAGTAAATACTGATGCAAAATATTAGATTAGATTACTTACAGTGTGGAAACACGTCCTTCGGCCCAACAACTCCACACCAACCCGCTGAAGCGCAACCCACCCAGACCCATTACCCTACATTTACCCCTTCACCTAACACTACAGGCAATTCAGCATGGCCAATTCACCTAACCTGACCATTTTTGGACTGTGGGCGGAAACTGGAGCATCAGGAGGAAACACATGCAGATATGGGGAGAATATGTAAACTCCACACAGTCAGTCGACTGAGGCGGGAATTGAACCCGGTTCTGGCACTGAGAGGCAGCAGTGCTAACCATTTTCTCACCGTGCCACCCAAATGGAAACATTCCTTGAGTATCTCCCCCATTTTCTGTGGCTCCACACAAAGGCCATCTTGCTCACCTTTGATGGGTCCTATTCTCTCCCTAGTTACCCTTTTGTCCTTAATATATTTGTAAAAACCCTTTGGATTCTCCTTAATTCTCTCCTGTTTATACCTTACATATGCTTCCTTCTTTTTCTTAACCAAACCCTCAAATTCTTTAGTTATCCAGCATTCCCTATACCTACCAGCCTTCCCTTTCACCCTGACAGGAATATACTTTCTCTGGATTCTTGTTATCTCATTTCTGAAGGCTTCCCATTTTTAAGCTGTCCCTTTACCTGTGAACATCTGCCTCCAATCAGCTTTCAAAAGTTCTTGCTTAATACCATCAAAATTGGCCTTTCTCCAGTTTAGAACTTCAACTTTTCGATCTGGTCCATCCTTTTCCATCACTATTTTAAAATGAATAAAATTATGGTCGCTGGCCCCAAAGTGCTCCCCCACTGACACCTCAGTCACCTGCCCTGCCTTATTCCCCAAGAGTAGGTCAAGTTTTGCACCTTCTCTAGTAGGTACATCCACATACTGAATCAGAAAAT
>NW_025207000.1:4097-6483 GCF_004010195.1 Chiloscyllium plagiosum | reverse complement strand
ACCCTTCCTGGAGTTAACCCATCTATGTGACTGTATCTGAGACTTTGCCCCCTTCCTAATACTGCCATCCATCGCATACTGTTGCTGTTGCAAACTCCTCATCCCTTCTGTCTCTCCCTTCAACTGATCCACTCGAACTGATAAATGCAAATCTTATGGCACATATAATCTGCAGTAACCCTTAAACTCTCTTTAAACTCTCACATCTGACATGAAGTACATATCACTGCAAAGGCCATTTTTGCTCCTTCACAATCTACAGACCCAGAAAATAACACCGTCTTATTCCTCTACAAAACACTGCACCAGTTTAAAATATAAGCTATAGCTATTAATTTAAGTTTGATCAAGAGACTTCTCTCCAAAAATATATAATCAAGAAAGAACCCACTGTGCCCACTAATGCAGCCTTTCTCTTGGACACTCTTAAGTTAATTGTTGTTTTATCTGATTATGTTGTGAACTTCGTGCAAACTGGTTCCTCCAAGATTAGATGTGAAATTCACCGTTTGTTAATTTTCCCAGATGCACTCCGATGTCCAGCGGCACATGAATTCAAAAACAGCAAAGGCAGTAACTGTGCAGGTTCTCTCTCTCTCTCCTGCACTGTCCTCACTATGAGTTTCCTTTGTCTGTTCTTCTCCCTTTTAAAACTGCTGCTGTTTTGATTTTTTTCCCAAAGTTCCAAAACAATGCTGCCTCTTAACTATTTTAGCTAATTATCATTGGTGAAACGTTTCCCACCAATGCAACAAATGAAGGACTTCACCCCAGTACAAAACTGCTAGTGCTTCTGCAGATGACAAACTCTTCTGGAGCTCTCTTGAGCAATTGAATGTAAGTGTGAAAGTAAATGATTATCAGTGATAGTTAAAGACGATAAACCATGGGATGGAAGAGGTGGATCTGATTTTTGGAGTAAGATTTATAAGGGCATGAGATTTGGAAAGTGCAAATATGTCTTGCTGACAAATTTATTTCTTTCTGCAACTGATTCCTCATTGTGTTCATTGACCAGGTGCGGCAGACAGCAAAATATCGCAAAAACAAAATGGCGGTGGCCACAATGAAGAGTTATAACCATGATATGATCATGGTGCTACAGATCAAATGGTGTTCTGTAGTTTGCTTACTGTTAACTCACAATGTACATAGCTCAATCAGACCAATTGTTTAGCACAGCAGTAAGATACAAAGGGGCGAACTGACAAAGAACATTCATTGACATTTCAATGGGCGGAAGAAATGATAGAATCCCTTCCCATATATAGAGCAGGTAAATGGCTTTTCAGCAGTGTGAACCCGGTACGATGTCAAGAGTTTGGAGAGAGAGACACACATACCCTGACAAAGTGAAGACAAAGCTGTACTACCCGGTGTTTTCATGAACTGAATATGATGTTGAGATGTCAAAGTCAGCAACATTGAACTTTGCAGCATCTCATGAGGTCATCCGGGGACTTACCTGGACTAGCCTTGGAATTTCTGTAGCTACAAAAGGAAGTCAGAAGCTGAGATTCTGTGAAGAGTTACTCAACGCATGACTCAAAAAGTCAAGAAACTTAACTCACAAGTGCAATAGGGTACTCTCCACAAACCTGGATGAATACAACTCCACAAACATCCTGCAGGACAAAATAACCCATTTGATCAAAACGCCATTCAGTACCTAAGCTTATAATTAATACATCTCCGGTGCACATTGGCACACGAGCATCTGCAAGGTACAGTGTCACAACATGACAATGTGTGGGAAACTCAAGAGCAGTGAGGACAGACCAGAAAAAAAACTCATATGCAGTGAAACTCCAGTGGTCCAAGTCCATGACCATCAGAAAAGTTAGAGAAAGGAGAAAACGTCGACCCTTCTCATCGAGGATTGGTGCTACGTCAGTTTCCTAAAATGCTTGGCAGACTCTGTCTCGTGAGAGTTGTTGCAGACTAGAGATGGGAATAATCCAAACTGGCAGCAGACTTTCTCTTTGGCTCAGTCTGCATATAACTAATGAGACCTGCTAAATTCAAATGGCAAGTATTAAAAATCATGTTAATCTTTATCCCAGATTTACAAAAACAAAGGGGGAGCTCCATTAAAACAGAAAATTCTCCCACGTTTATCTGCAAGAGTAGAAACTAACCACAATGGAATTTCAGAGACATTTGGAGAGATGCTGAGAAATATACCACTTTATGCTAAGCATGCACATGTTCTTTATTTTGTATGCTGGAGGACATTTACATTGTTGACACTCTCCTTTGAATATCCAACTGTGGGCCATTGAGCTATATAGAGTCAAATATATTTGATTAAGCAGCTTTATTTATTAATTTAGCAATGTGACCAGGCTGGAGTTTAGTTCCATCAGCAGAAACAAAACCCAACTGT
>NW_025207000.1:0-3670 GCF_004010195.1 Chiloscyllium plagiosum | reverse complement strand
TACGTAGATGTATCTCTAACTGAGATGGGTAGTTGAATCCCTTCCCACAGTCCCCACATTTCCACGGTCGCTCCATGGCCCACAGTCCCCACATTTCCACGGTCGCTCCATGGTCTGGGCGGCTCTGTGACTCTCTAGGTTGGGTGATGAGTTGAAGTTTTGTCCACACAAAGTACAAATGTACATTTGCTCATGCTGAAAAGGTTAAAATGTTTATTCAGGAATGATAACTAGTCGAAGTTCTTTTCACAGTCAATGCATTGGAACATTTTCAGTCACGTGTCTGGATCTTGGTGTTATCCCAGTCACATCGATGCTTGAAATATTTTGAACAGGCAAATGGAGCAAACGTGTCTCCTTTCACATTCAAATGCTGAGAATAACCAGGATCTGTTTGTCGTCAAGCAATACTGTCAAATCTGGATATGACATTGTGTTTTGAATTTTCTGATCTCAGCTTTTCTTCCAATGTCCCTGTGAAAAGAGGTTAAAAATAATCACTACTCAAGGTACAAAACAGAATTTCAGAACAGGCATGTTTAGTTTCTATGGAACATTCTTTCCCCTATTGTTTCCTCAAAACTGTAAGCACTCATCCCATACATTTTCTTTTGTCCCTTTGGACAGATTTCAATCTGTCACACTTCTTCAAAATTTCTCTCCTCTCTGTCTTTGCCCTCTTCTGGCTGAGTTCAATTCTCCGACCCCAGTTGCAAAGTGACAATAAAGTCAACGAGTCAATGCTCACTCGTGTCTTGAAACCCAGACTGCTCCCTCTCCCATCATACAAGTTGGCTGCCATTTGTATGACCCTGCCCTGGTAACAAGAGACCCTGCTGACTCTAACCTGTCTGAATGGTCAAATGTGGGTTTCGGGCTTCCTTCATGCAACTCCAGGTGAATTTCAGTTTTTTCCTCTTCACATTTTCCTCCTTATTCCTAATCAAATATCCTGCAGTTCTCTCCTCTAATCCTGGCACAATTAAGTAAAAGGAACAGTAAATCCTGCGCCTGAACCATTTTCAAAATGGTGGATGAGAAAGAATCATATCCATACAGCAGATCCTTTCTTCCCTCGATTTCTTGGAGCATTATTTATTGTATTTATAAGTGATAACCTTTTTTTGAATTCAAAGGTAAAATCAGAAACAACATACTTTAAATGGGAGGAAATGGAGAGAGCAGTAATTTCAGGAGAGACCATGTGGGAGGTCCAAGAATGGATCGAGAGTTCAACACAAAACAAACAATGAACTTTCATAGCTGACCGATTGTGACATTACAAGCATCTCTGGGAATCGGAGCTCTGTCCAAGAAAACCAAACAAACAGCAGTCCTTGCAGAGACCTCAGTTTCAGAACAGCTCACAGCCGGGACAATCATGATTTCATTGACCGGTGAGTATTTGTTCTGAAGATTTAAGAAACTTATAAATCTTAAATTCCGTCGGCTAATCTATAATAGACTCTGATGTTTTACTGAGATCTGTGTTTTGTTTTCTTTAAATATAAAACATAGGTATGAAGTTATCCGAGAGCAGTGCTTTTCGAGCAATAAGAGGGTGGTACTGTATGGATCTGTATATAAAGGTACACAGATGGCCTTTAGTAAATAAACATGCTCTTCCTATTTGATGTGTGAGGTTATCGAGAATTTCAATATTTCTGATGATTGCGCCTGTAAGAGGTGTGTTTGGTTGTGAATCCATTGGGTCATATGGATCAGGTGGAGCAGCAGTTAGAGGCAATGAGGATGTGATGGATTGAAGTTCAGGAAGGTAGAAAACTGCAATTACAGTCAAATGGATGGGTTAACTATAGGACAGGTAGCAGAGGCAGACAGAAAGTGCAGGAGTCTCCTGTGGCTATCTGCATCTCAAACAAGTGTGCTGTTGGAAAATGTAGGGTGTGATGGACTATCAGGAGAATGTAGCTCTGGCAGCCAACTTTCTGGGACTAAACCTAGCCATACCGTGACGAGAGATATGTCCAGTTCCAAGCAAGGTGCGAGTGAGAGTAGGAAGAAGATATTAGAGCAGATGAACGTGTGAGTGAAGAGCTGGTGCAGTGGGCAGCGAGTCACATTTTTGGATCATTGGAATCGTGTCTGAGGCAGAAACGGCCTTATGAGAAGGATGGTTCGCAGCTTAATTAGAAGGGGACCGGTATCCTAGTGGGTAGATTGCTCATGCTACTCATGAGTTTGAAACCAGTAAAGGCTGGGGAGATGGGGCAATAAATAGTGAGAAAAGAGGAATGACTGAGGCTGGTACAATTGAGAAGAGGAGCAGGTCAAAGAGTCAATGCAGGCAAGAGCAAGACAGAGATAAAAATAAGACTGATCAAATAAATTGCATTTATTTCAATATAAGAAGACTGACAGGTAAAGCTGATGAACCCGAGGCATGGTTGGAAACATGGCACAGGGATATCATAAGTATTACATAAACATGTCTCAGGGAAGGACAGGACTGGAAGCTTAATGTTTCAGGGTACTGATGCTAGAGAAAGGAGAGAAAGGACGCAAGAGTGAAGGGGGTGTGGCATTTTTGTTCAGTTGTACTCAGGGAGGATATTCCTGGGATTACGTTCAGTGAAGTTATTTGGATGGAAATGAAAAGAAAAAAAGGATTATCACCACATTGGAATTAAATATCGGCCCCTCAATAGTCAGCAGGAAATTGAGAAGCGGCTCAGTGACTCAGTAATTAGCACTGCTGCCTCACAGTATTAGGGACCCGAGCTCGATTCCAGCCCCGTGCAAATGTCTGTGTGTGGTGTTTGCATATTCTCCCTGTATCTGCGAGAGTTTCCTCCAGTTGCTCTTGTGTCCACCCCTAATCTAAAGATTTGCAGGTTAGGTAAATTGGCCATGTTAAATTACCCATAGTGATCATGGATGCGTAGGTTAGGTGCATGAGGAAGGAGTAAATGTAGGAGAATGGGTCTGGGTGGGATACTGTGCGGAGGGTCGGTGTTGACTTGTTGGGCCGATGGGCCCGTTTCCGCACAGTCGGGATTCTAATTGCTTATCAAGCAAATTTGTGAGGGGTTATCAGTTATCTCTCAGAATAAGAGGATTATAATGGTAGGGGATTTTAACTTTCCAAGCATAGACTGGGACTGATATCGTGTTAAGGGCTTAGATGGATTAGAACTTGTCAATTGTCTACAAGAAGATTTTCTGATTAAATATGTCGATGAACCTCCGAAAGAAGGAGCAAAACATGACCTTCTCTTCAGAAGTAAAGCAAGGCAGTTGACTGAGGTGTCAATGGGAGTGCAAGTTGGGGCCAGTGATTATAATTCTGTTAGTTTTAAAAGAATAGACATAATCTAAAAGTTAAGATTCTAAATTGAAGTAACGCAAATTTTGATGGAATTAGGCTAGTCATTTCAAAAGTTGATAAGGAGAAGCTATTCATGGGTAAAGGGGCTGTTGGAAAGTGGGAGACCTTCAAAAATGAGATAAAGAATGAAGGGCTAGGTAATCGAAATGGAGGATGGGGGAGAAAAGTTGCAGCCATAAGAGCTGCGACTTTGTTGAGGTATTTTCAGTGTTGAAATGAATTTCCTCATATTCTAGGAGCAGTAATTACTGTTTTATATGCTGTTGTATTGTATTGGAAGTTTGGGGAAAAAAAACGATCAAAACAACAGCAGTTCAAAAA
>NW_025206999.1:6244-12348 GCF_004010195.1 Chiloscyllium plagiosum | reverse complement strand
AGTGCCGCACTGTCAGAGGGTCAGTGCTGAGGGGGTGCTGCACCACTAGAGTTTCAATACTGACGATGTAACGCAGTGTCACGGGATTAGTACTGAGGGAATGTCGCACTGTCGGAGGGTCAGTACTGAGAGACGCCTTCACAATCATGGGGTCAGTACTGAGGGTATGCTATATTGTCAAAGGGTTAGTACTGAGGGAGCCTTGCACTGTTGAAGGGTCAGTACTTTTGAAGAGGTACACTGTTGCCTTCTCCAAAACCATTTAAATTTGCATTTGGAAACTTGAGCAGTTCACAACCAATTGGAGAAAGGCCAATTTTGATGGCATTCGGCAAGAACTTTCAAAAGCTGAATGGGCGCAGGTGTTCGCAGGTAAAGGGACGGCTGGAAAATGGGAAGCCTTCAGAAATAAGGTAACATGAGTCCAGAGAAAGTATATTCCTATCAGGGTGAAAGGAAAGGCTGGTAGGTGTAGGGAATGCTGGATGATTAAAGAAATTGAGGGTTTGGTTAATTAAAAGAAGGAAGCATATGCCAGGTATAGACAGGATAGATCGAGTGAATCCTTAGAAGAGTATAAAGGAAGTAGGAGTATACTTAAGAGGGAAATCAGGAGGGCAAAACGGGGACATGAGATAGCTTTGGCAAATAGAGTTAAGGAGAATCCAAAGGGTTTTTACAAATACATTAAGGACAAAAGGGTAACTAGGGAGAGAATAGGGCCCCTCAAAGATCAGCAAGGCGGCCTTTGTGTGGAGCTGCAGGAGATGGGGAGATACTAAACGAGTACTTTGCATCAGTATTTACTGTGGAAAAGGATATGGAAGATATAGACTGTCGGGAAATAGATAATGACATCTTGCAAAATGTCCACATTACAGAGGAAGAAGTGTTGGGTGTCATGACTTGCATAAAAGTGGATAATCCCCAGGACCTGATCAGGTGTACCCGAGAACTCTGTGGGAACCTAGGGAAGTGATTGCTGGGCCTCTTGCTGAGATATTTGTATCATCGATAGTCACAGGTGAGGTGACGGAAGACTGGATGTTGGCTAACGTGGTGCCAGTGTTTAAGAAGGGCGGTAAGGACAAGCCAGGGAACTATAGACTGATGAGCCTGACCTCGGAGATGGCAAGTTGTTGGAGGGAATCCTGAGGGACAGGATGTACATGTATTTGGAAAGGCAAGGACTGATTAGGGATAGTCAACATGGCTTTGTGCGTGGGAAATCATGTCTCACAAACTTGGTTGAGTTTTTTGAAGAAGTAACAAAGAGCATTGATGAGGGCAGAGCAGTAGATGTGATCTATATGGACTACAGTAAGGCGTTCGACAAGGCTCCCCATGGGAGACTGGTTAGCAAGGTTAGATCTCATGGAATACAGGGAGAACTAGCCATTTGGATACAGAACTGGCTCAAAGGTGGAAGACAGAGAGTGCTGGTGGAAGGTTGTTTTTCATACTGGAGGCCTGTGACCAGTGGAGTGCCACAAGGATCGGTGCTGGGTCCTCTACCTTTTGTCATTTACATAAATGATTTGGATGTGAACATAAGGGGTACAGTTAGTAAGTTTTCCGATGACACCAAAATTGGAGGTGTAGTGGACAGCGAAGAGGGTTACCTCAGATTACAACAGGATCTTGATCAGATGGGCCAATGGGCTGAGAAGTGGCAGATGGAGTTTAATTTAGATAAATGTGAGGTGCTGCATTTTAGGAAAGCAAATCTTAGCAGGACGTATACACTTAATGGTAAGCTCCTAGGGGGTGTTACTGAGCAAAGAGACCTTGGAGTGCAGGTTCTTAGTTCCTTAAAAGTGGAGTCACAGGTAGATAGGATTGTGAAGAAAGCGTTTGGTATGCTTTCCTTTATTGGTCAGAGTATTGAGTACAGGAATTGGGAGGTCATGTTGCGGCTGTACAGGATATTGGTTAGACTATTGTTGGAATATTGCGTGCAATTCTGGTCTCCTTCTTATCAGAAAGATGTTGTGAAACCTGAAAGGGTTCAGAAAGGATTTACANGGCTGGTACAATTGCAACATTTAAGAGGCATTTGGATGGGTATATGAACAGGAAGGGTTTGGAGGGATATGGGCCGGGTGCTGGCAGGTGGGACTAGATTGGGTTATCGGGTTGGCATGGACTGGTTGGACCGAAGGGTCTGTTTCCATGCTGAACATCTCTAAGATTCTACGACAACGGGTATGTGCTGGTATCAGCAAACATAGTAACTTAATACAAATTGTTTTTTAAGGTAAATGAAGGGAAACTGTTTCTATCTGCTATCTGTATATAGTGACCATACCATCCTCCTCCTGGCTGGGGCTGCTCTCACCTGATCCTATAGTTTTCCAATCTAATCAGAACTAGAGAATCGCATACAATGGCTTCTCTTCATGATCTGGCACACTTACCTCTGGAGTGGTGCAAGGATTTACCAATGTTTTCCAGTATGTCTTCTTGCGTCCCTAATGAAATGCACTCCCGTGATGTTACTGAGTTTCTAATGGAGGGGTCAAAGGAACACCACCTTCCAAGTAAGAATCGCTTCTTAATGTAAATAGTGATCAACGTACAGAACTATCTCACAGAGAGTGCCGTCAAAGCAAGCTCAGTGAGTCTCTTTAGTTTTCAGATGGATTGATTTCTGCTCTGCAAGGAGTCTGGATACAGGTTAGTCTCGATCTGATTGATAGGTGAAGGACACCCAAGAGTTATATGATTTGTCCCTTCCTGTTCTTCTGAAATAGGCTCCTGGGGCTAGATGACCATTTCCTGTAACCATGGAACAGGCTCAAGGGGAGCTGATTGTCCTCCCCTTGTTCTTTTCTAAAAGGTTCAAAAAGAATTGAATGGTTTCCTACCGTTACATAGAAATAGACACAGAAAATAGTAATAGCAAGTCACTCAACCCTTCAAGACTGCTCCACCATTCATGGCTGATCTTCCAGCTCAGTACCTTGTTCCCATTTCATCCCATACCCTTTGATCTCTTGAACCCAGGGAAATATGTCGAATTCTCTTTGAAAATGTTCAATATTTTCACAGAATCACGGATTGAGTCGGTCTCAGTCACTTTCTGTGACAGATATTTCGATAGGCTCACGACTGTCTGGGTGAAGACATCCCTCCTCATCTCCTCACCTGAATGACCTATCCTTATACGGTGACCCTGGGTTCTGACCTTCTTAGTCATTAGGCATATTCTTCCTGTGTTTACGCTGTCCAGTTGTTAGAATTCTATAGGTTTCTAAGGAGATGCCCCCCCCCCTTCACTAAATATAGAACATAACACAGTACATCAGAGGAACAGACCACTTGGCCCACCATGACTGCCCTTGGCCCACTTGATGCCATTCTAAATTAATCCCAGCCTGGATGTAGGTTTGCTCGCTGAGCTGGAAGGTTCATTTTAGATATTTCGTCACCATACTAGGTAACATCATCAGTGAGACTCCGGATGGAGCTTTCGTCCGGAGGCCCACTGAAGATGTTACTAGTATGGTGACGAAACGTCTGAAAATGAACATTCCAGCTCAGCGAGCAAACCTACATCCAGAACCTCAACCTGAACTACAAATCTTCTCAAAACTCTCTAATTCCTCTCACTCACATTTGATCTGCATCCCTCTATTCCCTTCTTCTCAACACAATTGAATATAGTCCTCATTGGGTCATTGTCTTCATGAATCAGTCCTGCCACCAAAGGATTATATCTTAAGCCTTCATTACACTCCTTCCATAACCGGAACATCTTTCCTCAGGTCAGAAAACCAAAACTGCACCCAATATTCCCAAATGTCGTCTCACCAAGGATCTGTACGACTGCAGAAAGATATCTCACTCTTGTATTCGAATCTTCTTACGAAGCCATTTGCTTCTTCACTGCCTGCTGCATTTGCACCTTTATTTTCAGTGACTGATGTACAAGGACACCCAGGTCTCCCCCTTTCCCAATCTATTGCCATTCAGAAAATAACCTGCCTTCCCTTCCTATTTTTGCTACCAGTGTGGATGACCTCATACTTATCCACATTATACTTCGCCTGCCACGCATTTGCCCACTCACTCAACTTGTCCAAATCACACTGATGCATCTCTGCATCCTCCTCACAGTTCACCCTCCCACCTAGCTCTGTGTCATCTGCAAACTTGGAAATATTACATTTAGTTCCCTTGTCTAACTAATATATATTGTGAATAGCTCAGATCCGAGGAGTGCACTTTACAGTTCCCCATTAGTCATTGCCTGTCACTCGGCAAAAGACTCATTTATTCCTACACCATTTCCTGTCTATCCATGTCAATATACTACACCCAATGTTGTTCCTCTGTAACAGACTCGAGGGCTGAATGACCTGCTCCGATAACAAGCTTGAGAGATGCTGAATGGTCTCCTCCTGTTCCTCCGTAACAGAAGAGCTGATTGGTTTACAGACACAAACACACACATTTTGACACACTGAGATATATAGAAGCACACACACATACACCCTGACACACACACACATCCTCAAACACAAACACATTCCCTCTCTCACACACAAATGTTCTCATATATACAAAAACACACAGACACTCGCACATACACTCATTTACATGAACAGACAAACACACATACGTATACATAATCTCACACACACTCTCACAAAAACACACCCTCTGAGCAATGTGAAGGTTTAATAGCCACAAAGAGGGGCAAGGTTGCTGAAGGATACCCGCACCTCCAGACTGGATCATGATAACTGTATACATCCTGAGAGCAGGAGTGGTGGGGGGAGTCCAGGCTTGCTGCCTTTTTGAGTGGCAGGCCCTTGTCTTGTTTTTATGCAGCATCAGCATCAGTCTCAGCACAGGAGCTGCATGTAGAACTCCCGCTTAAATCTCTCAATGCCTCTACCTCCTTTTTAATCCTGCCAATTGACGCTTTCAATATTCACTGGGGAGGTGGGGGCAGGGGAGGCGGTGTTTCACAGCAACATTTATATCCCCTCGCCCTCCTCTGCTTTCACGTCAATGGGAGTCTTACTTTATCAGCCTTACATGATCAGCCTTTCATTATCTGTGTGGGAATGACTGACTGGATTCAGCTTTGAGCTCTACCCTCCTGACTCTGCACTACACTCGAAATTTCCATGGCGACTCCTTTCTCCTCTGACCGGCTAGCACATCCCCCAACCCAGCACCCCTTCCCCACATCCTCCTCCACAACCCATTAACAAAAGACAGGGCTCTGAGCTGCGGCTCCTGTCAATACTGTGGAGAGGGGGCTGGGAACACACAGTCTTGCTTAGGCTGAACCTGCAATATCTCTGAACTCCCACACACACTCCCACTGTTCATTCATGCCCCCACCCTCCTCCCTTGCAGACACATCCGCAGAATCAACACAGCCTTCATGGCGTCCACCATCACCACGTTCCCCCCCCCCCACCACCGCCTCCACACCCCATTACTAAGTCCATACCCACTTCCATTCCCTTCCCAGGTGTCACCTCACTCTCCCTTCCCTTGCCCATCGCCCGCCAGCCCTGAACCTCACTGACCTAGCCCCCCACCTCCCCCATCACCAGCCCCACTCCAGCTCTGATCCTCCCATCTCAACCCAAACCCCAGAGCCTCCACCCCTTCTCCCCAAGCCAACCTCCACACCTCCCCAGTTTTCAGTGGCTCACAGGTTTGATTCCACCCTCGGGCGACTGTGTGGAGTTTGCACATTCCCCGTGTCTGCGTGGGTTTTCTCCAGGTGTTCCGGTTTCCTCCCACAGTCCAAAGATGTGCAGGTTAGGGTGGATTGGCCATGCTAAATTATCCCATAGTGTTTAGGGATGTGTAGGTTAGGGCGGATTGGCAATGCTAAATTGCCCATTGTGTGCAGGCTAGGTAGGTTAGCCATGGGGAATACAGGGATGAGTCTTCAGAAGGTTATAGAGTCATAGTCATAGAGATGTACAGCATGGAAACAGACCCTTCGGTCCAACCCGTCCATGCCGACCAGATATCCCAACCCAATCTAGTCCCACCTGCCAGCACCTGGCCCATATCCCTCCAAACCCTTCTTATTCATATACCCATCCAAATGCCTCTTAAATGTTGCAATT
>NW_025206999.1:4115-6091 GCF_004010195.1 Chiloscyllium plagiosum | reverse complement strand
TCCTGTACTCAATACTCTGACCAATAAAGGAAAGCATACCCAATGCCTTCTTCACTATCCTATCTACCTCCGACTCCACTTTCAAGGAGCTATGAACCTGCACTCCAAGGTCTCTTTGTTCAGCAACACTCCCTAGAACCTTACTATTAAGTGTATAAGTCCTGCTAAGATTTGCTTTCCTAAAATGCAGCACTTCGCATTTATCTGAATTAAACTCCATCTGTCACTTCTCAGCCCATTGGCCCATGTGGTCAAGATCCTCTTGTAATATGAGGTAACCCTCTTCACTGTCCACTACACCTCCAATTTTGGTGTCATCTGCAAACTTACTAACTGTACCTCTTATGCTCACATCCAAATCATTTATGTAAATGACAAAAGGTAGAGGGCCCAGCACCGATCCTTGTGGCACTCCACTGGTCACAGGCCTCCAGTCTGAAAAACAACCTTCCACCACCACTCTCTGTCTTCCACCTTTGATCCAGTTCTGTATCCAAATGGCTAGTTCCCCCTGTATTCCATAAGATCTAACCTTGCTAATCAGTCTCACATGGGGAACCTTGTCGAACGCCTTACTGAAGTCCACATAGATCACATCTACTGCTTTGCCCTCATCAATGCTCTTTGTTACTTCTTCAAAAAACTCAATGAAATTTGTGAGACATGATTTCCCATGCACAAAGCCATGTTGACTATCCCTAATCAGTCCTTGTTGGTATGGACTCACTGGGCCAAATGACCAGCTTCCACACTGCAGGGATTCTTTCCCATGCCATCCCCTCCCCACCATAGGCCCTTATACCTCCTCAGATCGTATCCTTTCCCATGCCACCCATTGCACCCTACCACCATCTACATGGGGGTATGCAGGATCCCTCCCATCTCCTCTGTGGAGGGTAGCAGTGGAGGAATAGTTGCTCAAAGAGGTTAGGGACCTCCACCCTGGCAAAATGAGTGAAGGCCATGAAAGGGATCTGAGGAGAGCGTGGAGGCTACCACCAGAGTGTCAACAGTCTGCATCCCAAAGGAAAAACAGCACCTGGACATCATCCACTGGCCGAAAGTGAGGACTGCTGATGCTGGAGATCAGAGTTGAGAGTGTGGTGATGGGAAAGCACAGCCGGTCAGCCAGCATCCGAGGACCAGAAGAGTCGACATTTTGGGCAATTCAGGAATGATGAAGGGCTCTTGCCCGAAACGTCAACTCTCCGGGAAAGCTTCTCGGATGGTGCCTGATCGGCTGGGCTTTTCCATCACGACATTCTTGACTCTGATCATCCACTGAAGCCAACCCACCCAACCTTCTCCCTCAGCCAAATATATTTTCATATTTATTTAACTGTGATTAAAGGAGAAAGAATAAAACAGCCACCTAGGAGGGGGGAACTAACAGCAGCCTCCTTCACAGACAGGTAAAACTGACAAGGAGAAAAACAAAAAAAAGGGAAAAAATATAATGGGACAAAACAAAATGAAGGATTCTTTCAAAGAGAGAAAAACATAAGGAAAGAAAAACCAAAGAAAAGGAAAACAAAACAATAAATTACAAAAAGGAGAAAATAAACAAGAGTTGAGAAAAAAGGATAAATAAAATAAAAATTTTAAAAAATCACAAAAGAACAAAACAGACGCATTGAAAGCAAATGTAAGGAAACAAATAAGAGAGAAATCAAAATGTGAAAAATGCAAAAAACTGATCAAGAAAGTACCAAAAGTGCCAAAGCAATACAAAAAAAAGACAAAAATAAAGTTATAAACGAGTGATGAAGGAGGTTAATGAAAGATAAGACGATATAAAGAAATGTAATTCTTTATTGAACAGGAAACGACAGTCAGTCAAGCAGAAAGGTGAAAAGCAGAAGGATGATTGTTGTCAGAAAAAAGGAGAAACAAAAGTGAAGTGAGGAGCGGGATGAGCCGTTAACGGCCGCCCGCCCATTTCCCGCGCCCCCCCCCCCCACGTGGGGGGCCGTTGA
>NW_025206999.1:0-2045 GCF_004010195.1 Chiloscyllium plagiosum | reverse complement strand
GCATTCCACGCCCCTACTACTCACCCGGTAAAGAAACTACCTCTGACATCTGTCCTATATCTATCACCCCTCAATTCAAAGCTATATCCTCTCATGCTAGCCATCACCATCCAAGGAAAAAGGCTCTCACTGTCCACCCTATTTTACCCTGATTATTTTATAGGTCTCAATTAAGACACCTCTCAACCTTCTTCTCTCTAAAGAAAACAGCCTAAAGTCCCTCAGTTTTTCCTTGTAAGACCTTCCCTCCATACCAGGCAACATCCTAGTAAATCTCCTCTGAACCCTTTCCAAAGCTTCCACATCCTTCCTATAATGTGGTGACCAGAACTGGATGCAATACTCCACGAGAGTTTTGTACAGCTGCAGCATGACCTCTGGTTCCAAAACTCAATTCCTCTACCAATAAAAGCTAACACACTGTATGCCTTCTTAACAACCCTATCAACCTGGGTGGCAACTTTCAGAGATCTGTGCACATGGACAGCAAGATCTACACTACCAAGAATCTTACCGTTAGCCCAGTACTCTTTATTCCTGTTGCTCCTTCCAAAGTGAAACACCTCACACTTTTCTGCCACCTCTCAGCCCAGCTCTGCAGCTTATCTAAGTCCCTCTGTAAAAGAGAACATCCTTTGGCACTATCCACATCTGTAGTAACCTTAGTGTCATCCGCAGTTTTACGAACCCATCCCTCTATGCCCTTATCCAAGCAATTTATAAAAATGACAAACAGCAGTGGCCCCAAAACAGATCCTTGTGGTCCGCCATGAGTAACTGTACTCCAGGATGACTATTTCCCATCAACCAACACCCTCTGTATTCTTTCACTTAGTCAATTTCTGATCCAAACAACTAAATCACCATCAATCCCATGCCTCTGTATTTTGTGCAATAGCCTCCTGTGGGGAACCTTATCAAACACCTTACTGAGATCCAGATACACCACATCAACCACTTTACCTCATCCACTTGTTTGGTCACTATCTCAAAGAACTCAATAAGGTTTGTGAGGCACGACCTACCCTTCACAAAATCGTGTTGAGTATCCCTAATTATTTCTCTCTAGATGATTATAAATCCTATCTCTTGTAACCTTTTCCAACACTTTACCCATAACTGAAGTAAAGCTCACTAGTCTATAATTACCAGGGTTGTCTCTACTCCCCTTTCTGAACAAGGGGGACAACATTTGCTATCCTCCAGTCTTCTGTAGACAATGACGATATTAAGATCAAAGCCAAAGGCTTTGCAATCTCCTCCCTGGCTTCCCAGATAATCGGAGGATAAATCTCAACCAGTCCAGGGACTTATTTATTTTCACACTTTCCAGAATTGCTAACACCTCCTCCTTGTGAAACTCAATCCTGTCTAGTCTGTTTGTCTGTCTCTCTGTATTCTCCTCAAAAACATTGTCTTTTTCCAGTGTGAATACTGACGAAAAATGTTCATTAACGCTTCCCCTATCTCCTTAGACTCCACGCACAACTTCCCACTACTATCCTTGATTGGCCCTAATCTTTCTCTTGTCATTTTTTTATTCCTGATATACCTATAGAAAGTTTTAGAGTTTTCCTTGATCCTATCTGCCAACAATGTCTCACGTCCCTGCCTGGCTCTTCTTAGCTCTTTCTTCATGTCTTTCCTGGCTAACTCGTAACTCTCAAGTGCCCAAACTGAGCCTTCACATCTCATCCTAACATAAGCCTCCTTCTTCCTCTTGACAAGAGATTCAACTTCTTTGGTAAACCATGGTTCCCTTGCTCGACCACTTCCTTCCTGCCTGACAGGTATATACTTATCAAGGACATGCAGTAGCTGTTCCTTGAATAAGCTGCACATTTCAATTGTGCCCATCCCCTGCGGTTTCCTTCCCCATCCTTTGCATCTTAAATCTTGCCTAATCGCATCATAATTGCCTTTCCCCCAGCGATAACTCTTGCCCTGTGGTACATACCGATCCATTTCCATCGCTCATGTAAACATAACCAAATTGTGGTCACTATCACCAAAGTGCTCACCTGCCTCCAAATCTAACACCTGCC
>NW_025206998.1:0-12347 GCF_004010195.1 Chiloscyllium plagiosum | reverse complement strand
CACTGTGTGCGTTCTCTTTGCTTTCATGCTGCCCATTACTTACATTATCCACCTTGTCTTCCCCGAGTATGTTTCTTTTTAATTGAAATGAGCATCAGCTGTGCCTCTGAATTATCCCCAGAAACTCCTGCCTTTGCTGTTGCACAACCTTCTGTCCTGGGCTGCCTTCCGCATCAACTCTGGTGTATTCCTCTCTCATGTCTTTGTCGTTACATAATTCAATCATAATCGTTTCACATCCAAACGTGAGCAACAGACCTAAGTTGATGGGGTGGAGGGGGATGGCGTTGAGTGTTGTAATTCGGAGAACGATTGCAAGATTGATGAACAAGATATAAAGAGAGAGAGATAGAAGACAGACGCCGAGATGGGAAAATAGAGAAAACAAGATTATTGACATAAGTAGATGCCCTTCTCTATTTGTTTTGGCATTCTCTATGTGCTGTATGTACAACAGAATAATATGTTCAAATGCTAGTTTTCATGCTTGGTCTGATGCCAGAAATTCAATCTCCAATAATATGGCAGACATCCACTGTTGGCAGAATCCAGAAGGCCAACATAATGATGTCGATGTAGAAAGTTGATGAACTGAAGTAAGATGGGAGACCAATGGCAGAAATGGATAACTCACATAGTAATAAGTTTGACAAACTAGATCAGGGACTCCCAGAGAGGGGGAATCCTTGACACAAGATTAACATAACATATCTGCTGAATATCACATTATGTTTTATGAAGATTATGCGTCATATGCATCATATTTTGATAAATGTTTCTACGTAGTGCATTCTGAATGCCTTGTGCGCATCCGAGCAAACGTACCTGTCTGCACACACACACTAAAAAATATGGATACAAACAGCTGTTGTCAATTCCATTTCAAGTTATTCTATCATGTTTTCAATGTCACACGCCATTACTTCTTCCAAATTTTTCTTTTATTTCTCTGGGGTATGTCACTTTATTCTTCTCCAGTCTCCGCAGCCATTGTCCACTATTCATTCATTTTTCTTCAGATTGTCTCATCGATCCTGTTTATGATCTTTCAATACCAAGAATCAAAACAATCGTAGATGTGACATTTATTTTTTTGGTTCAGGCCAAAAAATCTGAAAACGAAAGGGTGTATAATCTGTGCAATAAGATGTTTGCAGTTTCAAAAAAAAATATTGAAGTGTGTCGCTTTAAAGACAAAATGTTGCATTGCCAGAGCAGCTAGAGAAAAGTTTGAAGAAATCCGCATTTCCTGTATGTGTTATGGGAAATTGTGCGCAGAGAAAGTTTTTGTTAGTTTGGCAGTTGTTATGGTTAAAGGTACTTCAGTGAAGTACACCTCTCTATTGGCTCTTTGGACGTTTGCTGCATACAATTTTGTGGGTGCATAAAACAAGAAAATTAATGAGCCTGTGAAGTAAAAACATTACCTTTCTCCATTATTTCTAACATTGTTAGAGCATTTAGAGATGGACAACAAGACCAATAGCAGGCGATTTTAAAATTGTTGTTGTGAAAGGCGTTTACTGGAAATATTTTCTCAGTGGCTATGATTGATGTCAGTCTCTGTGGATACTAATCATGTCACTGGAGAGTTTCCTTGTTCTATTCATAAGGGTCTTTTTTCAGTGTGTCATCACATTGTATCTGCGGCAGCGTCAATGATAGGGAAAAGCAATTCAAGAGAGAAGTTGTGATCGGAATCTTAGAACCATAGACTGGGATCTTACATTAATGGATGAGAATCTGAGAAATCTTAATGGAAATGAGAGAACAATGATTCAGAATCTGAGAACATCAGATTTGAATGTTCCAACAATGGACAGGAGTTTATTCTCGGCTCTTTACTATCTTTCTGTCGATGGGAAATTGTTAGAAAAACGGATAGAATGTGTATTGATGATTATTCAGGCGGGTTATTATCCAATCCTCGCTCTTGGTGGTGTTCCGGGTAAGCATATCTGTGCCCATTTATTTCGTCTGCAAACCATTTTGATTGTTTTGACTATTGTTGTCAATATTTGGCAAAGATACAAAATATTGCATTTGCTTCCTGTCTCAAACTCCATTCCTGTTCCACGACTTTCATAACATTCACTTACAAACATCTGAGGAGGAACAAAAGTGCACATAAACATGATTGGCTCAATTTTCTCCCACTTAATTTGTACATCAACATTTCCTCTGCCACCAAGCCTGTCGATTGCCACCTCCATAATATCCGCAGTCTTCAGTTCTATCTGAGTGCTATTTCTAAATAAACCATCATATCCACGTTTCCAGTTGCAGTTACCTTCGGGCCACTCTTCCAGTTACAAATATATTGATCAAAAACTTATTCTTGTCTCCAACTGGACTGTTGCTACGTGCAAAGTGTGAAGCTAGTTTGATTCTAAGATTAAGTGATCACAGTTTGTGTCATCTCTTTCCGGGTTGCCTGCAAACACACACGAGGCAGAGGATTGTGTATTTAGTGATCATGAAGAAACAGATGAATTGAATTGTTTAGATTCGAGAACATTCCGAACAGGAGTGGGTGCCCCGTCCAACTTACTCCAACTTCAGTCCTCCGATGTATTCACTCAATGACAGGCCATCTCTGCAAACTGCAGACGGTAGTAGTTTAGTTCTGCTTCCATGGAGGAAGATCCAGAAATACTGCAGGGCAGAATGAAATGTCTACTGCAAATGAGAAACTATGGGTGGTAAGAATTCGTAATGAAATATTAATTGGTGAACTAACTGAGTGAAGGTTGGTCATTTGCTGCATCAGATGAAATCCAACCCAAAGTATTCGTGGAGGTGGCAATGGTGCTAGTGAAAAATTTATGGAGTGAAAACAGCATGGAAACAGTCCCTTTGGTCCAATACGTCTTTGCCAACAATAATCCCAAACTAGCCTCTTCAGACCTGTCAGCGCTTGACCCATCTTACTGGAAACGTTTCCAATTTCTTTACATATATAATGCTATTTTCAACGTTGTAACTAAAAGAAATAATTATCGAAAATCCTTCAAAATTCTTAGGATTCTGAAAACTGGTAATTAGCTAATGTAACCCTGCATATTTAAACCAGTATTGGGAGGGAAACCAAAAAATGTGACAACATTATGTCAGTGCTGAGGGATAAAAAAGAAACCTTTTATCAGAAATGTGATAACGAGACATTTGGGGAATCGTGATATGACATGACAGAGTCAGCCTAGCTCCAGGAGAAGACATTTTCTTTGAGAAGTCTGTGGAGTCTGTGTTAGTTGAGGAATTCATATTTAGGAATAAGTGGGAGCGGTGTATTTGAATATGCAGATTAATTTTAGCATTTCTGTTGAAGATGTGTTGCTGGAAAAGCGCAGCAGGTCAGGCAGCATCCAGGGAACAGGATAATCGACGTTTCGGGCATAAGCCCTTCTTCAGCATTTCTGTTGCCAGGTATGCAAACGTCCACATGTAAGGGGTAATATAATACTTGGATTGAGAAGTATTACATGGTGACAACACAGAGAGCATAAATAATGACATTCAGTCGTGTTCATGTATCACACGTATTCGTGGTTGGAGCACAGCAATTGAAAAAGCAGATAAATGATTTCGATATAAGGAACAACTAGCATGTTCTCTTTTTGGGCTGATTAAATGTAGCAAGGTTTGTAAATCTTGTTGTCCAAACGCACAATCATGTCCTTTATCATGAGTCACCAACAATATGACACCGAGGGGAATCAATAATAGGGATCCTAAACGGTATTGCAAGCTGATTCAAATATGTAAGAAAGGACACGAGCCTGCAATTGTAGAGCCTTGCTGAGAGAGTATTTGAATTACTGTGTACAGAGTTGATCTGCTTTGTAAGGAATACCACAAAACCAGGTGGTGGTACCATAAAGAGAGAATTAAGAAACTGAGTGTTTAATTTGTAGCGCTGTGAGAGAAGAATAGGTGAAGCTCAATAGTTGGTGGTGATCAGTTATTTGCAAAAGGGACATTGACAAAATGTGAAATTCTGTACATAACCAGGACTGGTATATTTGATTTATTGTCACGTGTGATGATATACAATGGAAATATTTGTTTGCGAGCAGTACAGGCAGACCAACGATATGCAGATCTTAGTGTGAAAAATAACTTGGACCGAGTGAGTCATCCAGATTTCACAGCAGAGGAAGTGCACCAGACAAGATAATTATTTTGAAGATAAGCGTTATTTCAAGCTACAGAGTCTATTCAGCAGTCTAATAGAGCATTCCTCATTCTGTGTATGCCTCTGCGGCATCCCAGGACGATTGAGAGAGAGGTACACTCCTCTGAATGAATACTTAAAGTTACTGTGCAATCGCTGTGCGACTCTGCTCTGAATGTCACGTTGTTAACGATCCCTGAAAGCAACTACAATATTTCCCTTCTGAAACAGTCAGCCATTCTTTAATTACCAACAGTGTTAGGAGGGTTAGTCAGGTTTAAATATAAGGTCGGGGAATGGGTTTGGGTGGGTGACTTTTCGGATCGGTCGAGTTGGACTTGTTGGGCCGAAGAGCCTGTTTCCACACGGTAGAAAATCTGATCTCACAATGGTGTGACCTTCATAGAGAAGACCAGCCTGCCTTCTCGGAGATGGAAGCTGCGTAATTCAAACTTTGCACAAGACGTTTGGCTTCCTTCCTGAGTGTTCGAAAACACTGCTAAAGTTGCACATGTATACCATGCGCAATGGAGGCACGAGGGACAACGTGGAACAGTCTATCTTTGCATTATGTGCTCAATTTCTTTGTCATGTTGAAATATTTTGTCCCTGTGCAAGTAAGTCGAGGGCCTGAATGGCTTCTTCCTCGTTCGATTGAATCGGGCCAAGGGCCTGTTTGGGCTAATCGTTGTGCCTAATTAACAACTTGATGCCCAGCCTCGTGTGAGGATGCTGTCGTTTTAGGAGGTTGGATTACTCTTGTTTCTTTTAAGAAAGGGATTGAATGTGAGATACCAAATTGGCTAATTAAGGCCACTTGAATAAAGAAAAAGGGGCCTTGAGATTGTTTTAATGCAGTTTGAATAGAGTGGCCAGCTCTCATAGATTCGGCTTTCTGACATTTGGTTTCTCATTAGCATCAGAGGCGATTGGATTTTCAACAGAGTTGTAAGCTTCAGTGAATGTCTCCTGGATGCTACTATCTCTGAATTTTCTCTGCATATTATTTTCTTTCTGGATTGGAGAACTGCTTGTGAGAATTTGTGTCTGAATTTTCCTTTTTGCCAAGATGGTTCTTTATAGGATGTAACTTTATTGGAAGAAATTATTACGAATAGCTACTACATCAATTATTTGTTAAGTTTTCTCATACAATTAGGTAATTCTCGATTCCCCTGTCATTGATTTTAATTTATCTAATGTATTAAAGTAATTACGTTTTGCTAAATATCAAGCAGTTTGACCATTCGCATTTCATCTGGCTCAGACATTTTACATCTGTCGTTCAAATTAGAAAACGGTAAGGTCTAGTGTACGTTTTAAAACAATTTTGAGGGGTTCTGCTCTTGTCCACAATACTACACCTCTTTTGTTCGTGTTTAGTAGCCTGGAGCGACTGAATTGGCTATTCCTCTTCTTGTCCAAAAGTTTCAATGGGTTGAATGAATCTCTTTTGTTCCTGTGAAACCAATGTGAATTTAGATTAGATTAGATTACATTACAGTATGGAAACAGGCCCTTCGGCCCAACAAGTCCACACCGACCCGCCGAAGCGCAACCCACCCATACCCCTACATTTACCCCTATACCTAACACTACGGGCAATTTAGCATGGCCAATTCACCTAACCCGCACATCTTTGGACTGTGGGAGGAAACCGGAGCACCCGGAGGAAACCCACGCAGACACGGGGAGAATGTGCAAACTCGACACAGTCAGTCGCCTGAGTTGCTGAATGAAATCTTTTTTTTAAACTTTGAACATGTGCAGTGTCTTTTATTACGTTTGCACGGATGTCACGTACGCTTGAATAGTACAAGCGTGAATATTGTCCAGGTTTGCTGTACGTGGACATAGAGTACTTCAGGAGCTGTAGGGTAACCATTTGTTCTGAGAATTTTGTGTGTGATCTTCAGTGAACGCGCACACTTCTCATGTTATGATGGGGGAAAGACATTGATGAAGCAGCTGAAGAGTATTTTGCCGAGGAAGCTACCTTGAGGAAAACCTGTTGAGATGTCCTGAGACTGAGAGGATTGATGTCTCCTAAACACAACCATCTTCTTTTGTACTTCAATCACTTCAACCAGTGGGACACTTACACTGATTCCCATTAATTGTTCGCGATCCTTGATACGATTGTCAGATAAATACTGCGTTGGTATCGTGGCAAGTCATTCTTTACCCTTATTTGTAGCTGTTTTGTTCACGGCAATAGGTGCTGGTGTGGGAGCAGGAAATATTTTCTTCAACCTCAGAGTACTGAATGTCAGGAATTCTCGCTTCCAAGGAGTGAGAAGAGTTAGATTACTAAAAGTATTTACATAAGAGCTACGTGGCCTTTGACCTATCAGAGAGTTGAGGGCGATGAATAATTGGGCATTAAAGAGGATTTGAGACCTAGGCCAATCAGCCATGATGTTATTGAAGGGCACGGCAAGCTTGTGGGGGCTGAATGAACTGCTCCTGTTTCTGATGTTCTCACATTCTGCTGTTGGAAGGTTAGTGGATAGTATTTACATGCAGGTTCGGTTTTTGAATGCTGCAATCAGGAAAGCAGAGGATTCTGTGAGTCATCATTTCCTGAGCCATGGGGGCTTTATTCACAATTAACCTGAGTAAAAAGTATAACCATCAAGTAAACTACAATTATTAAAGAGAGATGAGGGACCTCTTCTTTAGCAGCGTGGTTCTCAAATTGCCTTTTCTAATCTATCCAAAACGTGTGCAACCGTCTTCAGGAAGTGATTGGTCTCCTCTGTTTCTGTGCATTGGGTTACACATATAAGTAACATCCAACTGCTCGTGTCTAGCAGTTTTGAAGGGCTGAATGGAACATAGGACTGAGGAGCAGGGATGACCCATTAGATACTTTGAGCGTTCCGCACCAGGCAGCAAGATCATAGCTGATCTGGTAGAGTACTCCGAATCACTTTGCCGTCTGAATCCCATTATCCTTAATTCGTTTCTATGTCAAATGTCTAACTAACTGAGCTGTGAATGAATGTAAACATAGAGGCATCACAGACTTCCTGTGACAACAATTCCGACTCGAAATTGCATTTTAGCATCTCTCCTCATCCTTCTTATCAAATTGTCGAGTCAAATCGTATATAAATAGACCATTTTTGTCCAACTTGTCCACGCTGACCACATATCCTCAACGAATTTTACCCCATCTGCCTGCATTTGGCCCATGTAACTCAATCCTTCCTGTTACTGTACACATTCAGAAGGCTTTTAAATGTCTAATTGTACCAAACGCCACTACTTCCATGGCAGCTCATTCGGTTTAGGCAACATCCTCTGCATACGAAATTTGCCCATAAGGTCCCTTTAAAATCTTTCCGCTTTCAGCTTCAACCTATGCGCTCGAATTTTGGACTCGTGTTCCCTGGGAATAAGGCCATGGCTATTCACCTTATCCATGTCCGTCATGATTGTGTACACCTCAATGATGACACTCCTCCACTTCCAATTTTCCAGGAAAAACAGCCACAGCTTATTCAGGATCCACATTTAGCTTAAATCCTCCAATCATAGCAATAGCCTTGTAAATATTTTCTGCACCATCTCAAGTTTAACAACATTGTTCCTTTAGCAGATCATCCCAAATTGTACACAGTAGTCTGAACGTGGCCTAACAAATGACCTGCACAGTCGCATCATGACCTCCTAATTACTATGTTGAATGCTCTGATGGCAACAAGACCAAACGCGTTCTTCACCAACCTCTGTATCTGCGACCCCACTTTCATGGAACAAATCAATTGCACGCGTAGGGTTCTTTTTCGGCAACAATTCCAAGGGTAGCACGATTATTTGTGTGAGTCCTGCCCCAATTCATCTTCTCAAAGGTCCAAAGCTCACATTTATCGAAATTAATCTCATTCTGCCACTCCTCGGCTCATTGGCCCATCTGATGAAGATCCCGTTTTACGCTGAGGCGACCTTCATCTCTATCCACTACACCATCTATTTTGATATCAGCAGCAAACCTATTAATCATGCCGCTGATACGTTTTTCGTTTCAGTGCTTGATTACTTCACACAATGCATCAGATTGAGTCTCAGCCATGCCATGTACAGAGGCAGAAAAACATCCTTAATATCATAGAAGGTATCCTTTGCATGAAGTGGTATAACTCCATTCCCTTTCCAAATCACTTTATGCATCTTCAGACGAACTGGATGTCATTTATGTACTGGATGCACAAATCCCTCCGTACCATTGAATAGTGCAATCTTTCTCCAGGTGCATAATTTACTTTTGTTTTTGCCTTTCTGAAAGCAAAGCCTACACACAACCCACATTGCTATTATTCTTTTACAGGAAGTTTGCTCATGATCCTCCTCTGTCTAAATCCCATTGCAAACATTCTGTATCCAGTTGACGTCTAATTGCATGACTACCTTGTTGTCCTAGGAAACCGAGCACCAAGCCACTCAGCGCCTTTGTCCAAGTCGTTAATCTCGATTATAAATTGTTGAAGATCAGACTGATCCCTTCTAATATCCATTAGTAACATTTTTCAATCTGAATTTAAGCAAGTACCTCTTCACTGTATTTATCTCTTCACTGTTAGGCAACCAGGTCTAAAGTGTTCTTGCGTCGTAGAGTAGAGTCCAGTGCTTTGTTGTTGATTGTCAATGTGTGGTCCTGTGCAAGGGTCCTTGTGCCCGAGTCACAGAATTTTAGTCTGTTGGTGCAGCATATCTTTCTCCAGGTGCATAATTTACTTTTGTTTTTGCCTTTCTGAAAGCAAAGCCTACACACAACCCACATTGCTATTATTCTTTTACAAGAAGTTTGCTCATGATCCTCCTCTGTCTAAATCCCATTGCAAACATTCTGTATCCAGTTGACGTCTAATTGCATGACTACCTTGTTGTCCTAGGAAACCGAGCACCAAGCCACTCAGCGCCTTTGTCCAAGTCGTTAATCTCGATTATAAATTGTTGAAGATCTCAGACTGATCCCTTCTAAATTCCATTAGTAACATTTTTCAATATGAATTTAAGCAAGTTCCTCTTCACTGTATTTATCTCTTCACTGTTAGGCAACCAGGTCTACACTGTTCTTGCGTAGTAGAGTAGAGTCCAGTGCTTTGTTGCTGCTTGTCAATGTGTGCTCCTGTGCAAGGGACCTGGATGTCCTTGTGCCCGAGTCACAGAATTTTAGTCTGTTGGTGCAGCATGTAACTAAAATAGGCAAATGGACTTTTGTACTTCATTACTAAAGGGATTTAGTGCAAGTTGCAGCTGTATAAGTAGCTGGCCAGACCACTGTGGAGTATTGTGTTTAGCGTTTATCCCTTCACTTTGTGAAATAATGTATTGGCAGTGGAGGATGTGCAGATGAGATTAACTGGGTTGATTTCGGAATTGAGAGGTTCAGCTGATGAGGGGAGACTGAGTAGTCAGTGATTATATTCATCGGAATTCAGCAGAAGGAGGCGGATCTCATAGAAATATTTACAAATATGTTAACAAACGAATGGATAAGACAGAAGCAGGGTGGATATTTCCATAGGCGGATGAAACTAGAACAAGAGTGGATAGCCTCACGTTTAAGAGGAGCAGGTTGACCACCAAATGGAGGAGGAAGGTATTCACTCAAAGTGTTGTGAACCTGAGAAATTCACTGCCAAGTGAAATAGTTGAGGCGTCCTCATTGAATGCTTTTCAAGCTAACACAGATAAATTTATAATGAATCAAGGAATTAAGAAATATTGTGAGAGGGTGGAAAAGTGGAGCTGAGGGCAGGAAAAGATTACCCATGATCTCATTACATTGAGGATCAGGCTTGAAGGGCCAGACGTCCGCCTCCTGTTTCTTGTTCTCGTGTTCTTATGTTCTTATATTCTGAGTTTAGCAATACTCCAGTAGGGCCAGTTGTTGTCAGATCATTTGCTAGAGGCAGTGCTGTCAATGATCCTTATTCTTGAGAATTTAAAGGAAAATAACAGAATATGGACGAACACATTAGTAGAACGCTGCACTGACAAAAATGCTATATTTCAGAATAAGCTTTCAATCGAGTCGACGGGGACAGGCGCTGGACGAAGTCCTGAGAGCGATGGGACATGTGGCTTGTTCGGGTCAGTGATAAGACAGATTTACAGTGAATGTGAGAGAGCAGACGCAATACGGTGGCATTTATCCTGGTTGAGTTGGGAAGGTTATTCACACTTGTCCTGTATTGTTGGAGATTTTGACAAACCACAGTTGCTACACTGATCTGGGTACTGAGCGCAGACCACGCTCAGGGTGTCTGCTGGTGTGGACTTGTCTGGGAAGACAATGGTCTTCCTCTGTACTAGCCTATCCACCACGACTATCGTGCACCTGCTATCGTGGTGTAATTGCCACTTCTCTATCATTTCACCCCAGTTACAAATCTGCAGAAAACTCTCCATCATCCGAACACACATTAATATCCCATTCACCTGCCATTCCTTGAAACACTGGCCCACGTTGCAAAATGCAATCCAAATGTCTTCATTTCAGCATCCTGAAACCTGGGAACACGTCCCACCAGGACACTTTATCTCAGTCTCCACTTCCCTATTAATTTCTCAAGCCCCTCCCATTTGTTTATTTTAAACTCTTTCCACCGTCATCTCTCTCTCTGACGGTGATTTTCACACCCCAGCAACCCCTGTCATGGCACCATGGATTTATGGAACTGTAAATGGATGTTAACTGCACATCCTGTCACTTCCATCATGGATCTCACAGTGTCACCGAGCAATGCACTGGGGTTTTCTGCACAACGATTTATGTTCGAATAATAACTGTTCCAGGTTTACAGATCACTTCAATAATGTCCCCTGCACAGCTCCACGCGCTGAACAGCTTTACTCCGAGTTTATATATCAATTCAATAGTGAATCCTGCATAGTGTTCCATTCCGTAGAGATTGTTGTTGTACTGATCGGTACGTGAACCTGGGCTGTACAGAGTTTCTCATCTGGATTTACGGTGTCCAGATTGGTTCTGTGAGATAGATTTGGAATATCATATAACGAACCACATTAGCTGATGCTGCATTACCTTTATAGCATGTTCTCAATCGTGTGTGTGAGACCTTCAAACTTTCACTACTCCAACTAATCACATTCCTTCTAAATCTTCAACATTTCTGCAGCTTGTTCTCCTTAGCTGAATTATCCACTTTTAAGACAAATATCAGCTCTACTGAATCATATCATAGCCTTTGGTGTTGGTTTCCCTCGATTTTCAGGTTCCATCATGATGAAGATCAAAAAAATTTTAGGAAAAAGTATGTGTCCGACGTTCTTGTTCACTTTCACGTTTTTTCCCATGTCATGTTCCATTTGTATGGGTTTTCTGTCGCTTTCACTCACGTCTTTGAACTTGGTCTATGCCTAACAACTGAACACATGTGCTTGTTCCTCTCAGCTGGATGTGTGGTCAACAACACGAGGTGGTCCCTTGGGAATTGCTCAAAAGACCAGACATCTAACATGTATCTGAGGGGCTTCTGATTGACTCGTTATTGAAAAAAGTAGTGGAGGCGCTGTTGATGGTTTGCTGGAGGCTGCGCAGTGATTTGCCTCAGCCATTCAGGGAGACAAGGGGATTCGATGACCAAGTCTGAACGGAATACGGGGACTTCGTCAAAGCATCTGGGTCTAAAACATGAACAAATGGAGACGAGGCTTCAGAAAGGGGAAACTCTGAAAACAGCGTGAGGATCTGTGGTGGGGTGTGTGGATTGGGTGGGAGAGAGAAATCTGCCCTATCCACACCTAGTCAATAGGAAACTGTCAAAGTTTCAGTAAATCTGACACATGAACGTGCAGTGCAGGATTTATTGGACAATCTTCAATAAAGGCTTCCCCTTTGGTAAAAGGCTCAACACACCCGCCCCTCCTCTTCACCCAACCAACCACAACAAAACATCCCTTGCGTTCTGAGAGTAATGGAGCGACTTGGAACATTAGTTAGCAGGCCATAAGAGAGATTATCACAGAATCCCGACAGTGTGGAAGCAGACCCTTCGCCCGTCGAGTCCACACTAATCCTCGAAACAGCTTTCCACCCAGAATCCCCGATTTTATCCTCGTAGTTCGACATTTTCTCATGGCTAACACATCCAGCCTTCACACCCCTTCGCTGAAACTTTATTGCTGGAACAGCACAGCA